>NW_016804646.1:3854720-3877232 GCF_001698545.2 Rhinopithecus bieti
TTTTTTAAAACACACATTACAAAAATCCCATAGTTCATAAATCTTACTGACATTTTATCAATTTTGGGACTTGCCATTATTTCTGGTATCTCAGTCTTAGCTGTGGGTTTGTTCTTCTTGCTAATGTACTCACTTTGGCTGTAATTTTACTTAGAGTTAAGTAGAGTTGGCAAACTCTTTTCATCTTTGTATGTCTGAAATTGTCTTTATTTTACCTTCCCTCGTGGGTGATATCTTAACTGTGTGTAAAGTTCTAGGTAGTTGGTTTTATTTTTTCTCAGCACTCGAGATACCAACCCACTGCCTTGTGTCTCAGGCTGCTGCTAATTCCACTGAGGATCCAGTGGGTCTCTGTGGTGTCTGCCCTTTCTCTTAGGTGGCCTAAATATTTTCTTGTTGTCTTTAATGATTTTCAGTTTTATCACACCATGCTTAGGATAGAATTTACATATTTAATCTTTCTCAATTGGAAATATACTTCCAATTCGAAGAACAGCTTTCAGTTCACTTGTCTCTCCCATCATGATGCCATTAACCTTCATCCTCCCTGGGCAGCTTCCCATTTTATTTAACCAAATTTATCATTTGCTCTTCTTCACATTCGTCTGCTCTTGTTTCAAGATTTCTATCCTTTTCAAAAAATAATTTATTTTTACTTTTATAAATTTATCCTATTTATTTCTTTGGATATCTAGCATGATTTCGGGACCTCTTGTGCTGTCATAGGAATTTATTTTAATCCAGAATGAACACATGTTCTAAATTTTTATTTTGTGGGCTGCCTTTTTTAGCATGGAATTTCTTCATGGGTTATGAAATTTTTTATTTGCAGACTTATTTTAGCAGGAAAATGATTTTTCCCTATTTATTTCACTCCTTCTCGATCGTTGCACTCTATCTCCCATCTAATAGTTTTGTGGCTGTCAGCACCCAACTCCTAGAGCTCCCAGTCCAGCAGCAGACAGCATTGGCAGCAGGTTTTACTTTTTATTTCTACATTTATTTTTAGTGAAAGACTCCACTCTAGCCTCTGCCTCTGAGCAGCAAGCCTGGCCTGGTGCTCCACCCCACAGGGAGACTCTCATCCTCCGTACCCCACGGAGGCCAGGCTCTCACCCACCAGGGCCTGCTTTTCAACTGGGGATCTCAGGAGGCCTGCGGCTTCAGGCCCCCTCACTGCCTATTCTGTTTCTGGCCTAGGGATCGAAGAGATTAATGTAGTCTGTGAGCCCAGATCTGACTTCCTGGGGTTCTCTGTCACAATGGTTTATCCATCATTGCTGCGTGCTTCGTACATAGCATGCAGATGTCTATATGCACCTTGGTCTACGTGTACAGAGCCATCACGGTAAGAGTGAGGCAGCATCATGGAGAGCAGCACTGATTGTCTTCATGGGGAGAGACAAGCCTGAGCTGGGTTGATTGGGGAAAGTTTCAAGGAGAGGATGAGAATGGGGCTTGTCCTGGCAGAAGGGACAGTATTTGGATAGGCAAAGAGGAAGGAGTTAACTTTCACAGGCAGGAGCAACAAAGAATGAAGACACAAAGGGGAGAAGCAAGAACACCCAGTCGAGGGACTCCTTAGCAAACACATCTAGTTAGACTAGAAGGTCTACAAAGAAAATAGTAAAAGACAAGGTTGGGAAAATTGTTGGAACTAGATGATGGACATAGGGATTTCTATTAGGTAGGGGCAAAAGTAGTTGCAGTTTTTGCAATTACTTTTAATGGCAATTACTTTGGCAATTGCAATAACTTTTGCACCAACCTAATAGGCTAAGGGATTAAGACAGAAAGTAATGGAGAGATGCTGAACTTTTGGCCTATAGAAGCAAAACAAATAGTTATTATTTATTAAAAACTTTTTTTTTTTTTTTTTTTTGCCAAGCATTGCAGTAAGTGCTTTATGTAAACCGTCTCCTCTGAGCCTCAGGCAACCCTGTGAAACAGATACCCATTAGACAGTGAAAACAACTGAATAAAGACAGATCAAATAATTTCTCTGCAATCACACAGGTTGACCTATGGTCAGAAAGATGTCAGGTCCTAACTCCCAGAAACTGTAAATGTACCTTATTAGGTACGATATTAAGTACAAATGTACCTTATTAGGAAAAGGGTCTTCGCAAATGTGAATAAGTTAAGGATCATGGGAGACGATCCTGGCTTACCCAGATGGGCCTTACATTCAATCACAGTATTCTTATGAGAGGGAAGCAGAGGGGGATTTGGACACAGTACACAGAAGAGCGGGAGGCAATGTGAAGACGAGGCAGGGACTGGCTTGATGTGGCCACAAGCCAAGCAATGCTGGTAGCACTGGAAGCTGGGGGAGGCCGGGAATGGATTCTTTCTGCTGCAGCTTGCTTTTGACCCAGTGAAGCTGATGTTGAGCTTCTGGCCTTCAGAACTGTGAGAGAACACATTCTGTTGTTTTAAGCCATCAAGTTTGTGGTCATCTGTTATGGCAGCCACAGGAAACTAAAAGGGGCAGTGTAGGATGGAGTCAGGATATGGCTGGTCTATGTGACTCTAAACTCATGTTCTAACACTCATTTTGGATGATTAGTCTAGAAGTGATGTATGGAATGGAACAAAAGACAAAGCTGGAGCAGTGAGGTAATGTAGGAAACTCCGACAGTTACCCAAGTACAACCAAGTATTTGAATGCATGTGAATTATAATGAACATTTCAGTTAAATTTTTATTCAGTGTTGCAATGAACAGGTAGGATAAAGGAGAACGTCTCCAAGCAGGGTCTCCAGCCCCCAAGTCACAGAGTGGTACAGGTCTGTGGCCTGTTAGGAACCCGGCGCATAGCAGGAGGTGAACAGCAGATAAGCACGCATTACTGCCTGAACTCTGTCTCCTCTCAGGTCAGCAGCGGCATCAGATTCTCATAGGAGCATGAACCCTATTGTGAACTGTGCAGCTGAGGTGTTAAACAGAACAACATTTAATTTGCTTATAATTCAGGTAAGTATCACAATGTGTAATTATAAAAACATTACTGTCAAATTGATGACAGGTTTGTAACTTGTTTTAAGTTTTCCATATTTGGAACTTGGATCTGCTAATGCCCCAGGCGGCTCCCACAGATTCCCCCACTCCTTCATCTGTGCTGTGGTTCTGGGCTCAGAGCCTCTGAGCCAGGCTCTGAGGCTCAGGTAGAGGAGAGTCTGAAGGCTGAGCCGTGGCTTCCTCACCTGTAAAACGGTGGGCAGCGTGGTGAGAAGGGAGCATGAGAGTATCTGCAGGGAGCCCACTCAGAGCCCGCTCCGAGCTACAGGGCCCAGGCAGTACGCTGCGGAGCCAGGCCGGGCTGTGGGGCCAGCTCCTGCCATCCCCCCACGGAGTATCCCGGAGCAGTTTCTCCATCTGTCAAACGTGTCTCTCTTAGGGCTGTGAGGATTAAATGAGTCTACACGGATGCAGCCCCTGGCACCAGTAAGCACTTTAGAAACACCAGCTATTATTGCTGTCACTTGGAGTGTAGCCGGGTGGAGACTGAGCTCCGGACTTGTTGCACGGGGTCTTAGGGAGCATTGACGGTGTTCTCGAGAGCCAGGGGAGTGCTGGAGGGATGGAGAAAGGATCCGAGAGCTCTCCCTGTTCTTGTGGCATAGGAAATCCTGGCGCTCCCATTTGAATGGATGGAGTTCTGAGGATTTTGGTGGTTCGTTCGGCACTGCCTCAGCATGAGCCTGGATCTTTATTTTGTTTAAAACGCCAGAGGAATAAAACGAAGCCGAGGACTGGCAAGCGAACAATAAAGCAGGGCAGGGAGGTGCAGTGTTGGGAATATATTCAAAAAGGGAAAATCTAGTATGGTCAATGCACACATTGTAGGTCATGGATAATGATGAAATTTAAATTCATCGCCAAAGTCTGTGTGACATTGGAAAGAATGGGGAGACTTAAAGAATGAGGCATCGGCAGCTTCCATAAAACAGAGCTCATTAAACGACTGTGATTTCAGACATGGACTGTGATAGATAAGGCTTCTCCAGACAAAACGCCTATTTCATGTTTCAAAAATATTGCTACTTGCAAAGCTATCACAAAATCTGTGCTTATTTTTATATCTCAAAATAGTTCAAGTAAAAAATGCATTTGGAAACATGGCTGTAAATAGGAGTTCCGTTTAAACTATTCATCGTTTGAAACAGTGATGCATCCAAAGTCTTTATATTTGAGGAATCTAATAGAACCCAGAATCTTTCTATGTCGTTAACGCATTTAGTATGCATTTAAAACGGAAACAAAACAGGAACATTTCCAATCTATTCAAGATATTTTTATTCATCGCATATGATTCTCTTTAGAAAGTTTTTAGTTGAATAAATTATTCAAAATGAAATGTATAGATTGGCATAAAATGGATTTTGCATTAGTTCATTCAGTAATCCCTAAATTGGCAAAACATCAAGGTGTAGTACAACAGTTTCAGTTATAACTATGAATAAATTTAAGAGATTATGTTATAGAGGAAATCTAAGGATTGTAGTAAACAGCAAAGTGTTTTTAAAAAATGAACCCTGAAACTAGCGAAAGCTGTGCAAATCTTTATGGAAAATTTAAAACATGAATGAAGTATAAAAAGTTCTAAATTAATGGAGATATGCACTTTGTTCCTGAAGGGAAAATTCAGTCTCTTAAACATGGCAATTTCTCATAAATTAATCTGTAAATCTAAGCAATTCCAAAAAATAATTTCAGCAAGATTTTTAAAATTGGATCTTGACAAGCTGATCTTCAAATTCAAGTAGAAACACAAAGGATTAAGAACAGGCCAGATAATTTTGAAGGAGATGGAGGGACTGTATACCTGTAGTGGGTAAAACAAGAAAAGCAGAAAGCACACGCACAAAGGGAAACCGCGTCAGAGAGAGGCAGAGCAGGGAGTTAGGGTGATGCTGTCAATAACTGACATTGGGACAATGACACAGGGAATGGAGGGTTGTCTTAATCAAGGTACAAAAACCTGAAACCACAAAGGGAGGATTTTGATGAGTCTAATGATATTAAACTTATAATCCTATTTTTGTAAAAGACCCAATAAATAGGCATAAAACTAAAGCCTGGAAACACATATAACCAGACAGTAGCATTCATAATGAACAAAATACCACAAATTGATAAAAAGTAGATACATAACCTAGAAAAAAATGAACAAAGCATTGAAATAGGCAATTTTTTAAGGAAAGAAACTCGACTAATATAAGAAAAGATGCTCAACTTCAGTAGTCATTGGGAAAAATGCAAATTTAAAGATACATCTTGCACTCCTGTGTTTAGCAAGGATTCGAATGTTGGGCCCTTACAAGCGTCAGCCAGCTTGTGGAGGGATGCATCTCACACACCACCTCTGGGCTTGTAGATTGGAGAGCCATTTGGCCACATGCAGAAAAGTTAAAGATGTGATGTACATAACTTTCAGCCCAGCATTTCCACTTCTAGGTATTTATCTTTAAAAACTCCAGCTCACGTATACTAAGAGAAATGTGGAAGAAGATATCCTGAATCATTGTTTATAATAAAGAAAAAGGAGAAATATTTAAAATGACACTCAAATAAACAGATAAATTGGGGTATATTTATACAATTACCCTAGTTAGTTACTAAAATGACTTAACTAAGGCCGGGCGCAGTGGCTCACTCCTGTAATCCCAGCACTTTGGGAGGCCGAGGCGGGTGGATCACAAGGTCAGGAGCCCAAGACCACCCTGGCCAATATGGTGAAACTCCGTCTCTACTGAAAATACAAAAATTAGCCAGGCATGGTGGTGCACCTGTAGTCCCAGCTACTTGGGAGGCTGAGGCAGGAGAATCACTTGAACCTGGGAGGCGGAGCTTGCAGTGAGCCGAGATCGTGCCACTGCACTCCAGTTTGGGCAACAGAACAAGACTCCGTTTCAAAAAAAAAAAAACAAAAAAAACAAAAAACAAAAAATGACTTAACTAGAATCACATGTAGAAATACAGATCTCAAAGTAATAATGATGCATAAGAAAGCATGTTGAAGAATGATATGGACAGTATTATTATACTGCTCTATATCAAATTCACAATGTGAAAAATGTTTATGGTTACAGATATATGTACTGAGAGTAAAAAAGTATGCATGTGAATGACAAAGAATGATTTCAGGAAACTAATCACCTCGGAGGAGGGAGGAGAAGTAAAATGAGTAGAGGAGGGGTCCACAGGTGGTGTCGGTATTATTCGAAATGTTTTTTTCTCCTTAAGAATCCTGTGAAGCAAGTGTGGAAAAACTGTTGAGATTTGATAAAGCTGACTGGTGGGTATGCAGGGATTCATAGATCAGTCTCTATGTTTTTCTGGATGTTTGAAATATTTAAAAACACATATTAGCCCATTAGTAGTAGTAGTTAGGTGGGTACTAGGGAAAAGAATGCTATGTGCTGCAATTCTAGGAATCGAAGTTTCCCCCTGTTATTTTACATTTTCTGAAATTAGGATGCACCTGACAATTAAGATGTACATTAATAGAGTATTTTTCCCCTTAAAAGCCATTACAAAATTGACAGCATGTCCTACAGTTCTTGCTGTTGTAGACATCAGTGTTGGTCCGTGGTATCCTTCCTCTAAATATGTGTCTTTTAGTCTAGAACTTTAGTATAGTACAGAACATGAAGTTGCTTGAGGCCCTGCACTTAGAAGGGTTCTATGTGTGGCTTAAATCTCTTCGATGCCATTGGAGTCAGAATTTTGGTGAACCCACAGTGTGCAGGGGTCAAGGTAAATGTGTGACGTCTCCTGCTGAGTAAGCAGGGGCACTTATAGCCCTGAGACGCCATACTTTTCATTTGAACCAGAACTTGCTTTGAGTGCAGAAAGAAGGCAATGGCATTCTAAAAAACATAGTGACTGATGAATCTTATCATATCCTTTCTTACTCCTGTGCTTTTCTTGTTGGAGCCAGCAACTGAAGCAGGAAATGATGGCCTGGAACAGAAGGGAAACATAGGGGACCCCATAGTTCTGTCCCTTTCCATTCTTCCTTATTCATCAGTGGGCTGAAGGTAGAATGTTGGTAGAATGTGTGAGTCTCAAGAAGTGAAATAAAAATAACTGATTTGGTTTTGTGCAACATGCCTGCTGTTCTAGGAAGAACAAAGTGCATATGCACATATATAAGTTACAAAATTCAAATTGTGTGGTTAGTTTCAGTGATGGCACGTATGAGTTGGACTGTGTCTTAAATGTTTGCATTTATAATTGGAATTGCACAATATTAAGATGAATGGTAAAATTCATGCCAATATTTAAATGTTTAATTTTTCTTAGAATGCAACTAACTAGCAAGTAAAAAACACTATGACAAATTGAGAGACTGGGGAAGAAAGAAAAAAGCTTTGTATTTTAGTTAGTAACACTGCTTTCCTGCTTTTGAATCAAGAGCTCCACATTTCCATTTTGCACTGGGCTCGACAGCTTTGCAGCCCAGCCCTGCTTTATAGGCAAGACATACAGCATCTCTTTGCTTGTGGCACAGACTCAGTGGACAGGCAGAAAGAGAAATATGTCTCCTGCCAAGAGAATGAAGTTGGAAAATGAAGCTGGATAATGGGCTTCTCTCTGGGGGTGTTCTAATAACATATTCCCCACAAATGATCTATTTCTGTTTTAGGAACAAATGAGCATGAATCAGACTTCTTTTGGTTGGGGATTATATAGAAAAAGTCAGCTAATTATTATTCTCTTCCCCAAGAAACATCAGGTACACATTTCTCCTTGTTGCAGAGACTTGCAGTTATTGATTAAAATTCAGCTCCACTTATTCTTGAGTGTTTGATGAACTACATTTCCCAGATTCCTGTGCAGTGAGGTGTGGTCATGTGACTGAGTTCTAGCCAATGGAAGAAGTATAAGTGATACATACTCTTTCCAGACCTGGCCTATTAAAACCTCCTCCAAAATATCAACCTTGTGACTAGGATCATGAGGTCACATGCTGAATATGATAAAGCTACTATCAGCCTAGGTCCCTACAACTGCATGGAGCAAACCCTTCTTCTCCCAAATCGTCTGGACCTGACCAATACTGGCCTATTAACCTGAAAAATAAATAAACTTACTGATTCTTAAGCCACAGAAATTTGGTAGTGTATTCTGTCACTTTGGCATCGTCTAGCTTAACCTAACTCATACACCGCAAATATCATATGGACAAAAGCGGCCAAGAAAAATTACCTAGAAATTACTCTCCCTAATTCCCATGACTTTTCTTCTTCACTAATTCTTGGGAACACCGTTTAAAATTATATTTTTCTAGTGCACATCCAATTGACGTTATTTGAAGTCCATTTGGAAGTGAAATAAAGTTTTTGTCCCCAGTTGGAGGAATCTAAATTGCTATTAAATGTAAGTACGAATTTTTTTAAGTATTTTTCTTATGGATTTAATAAATGCCTGTAAGAGCTCAGAATTACATCACAAGTTGAGTATAGCTCCTACCGAGAAGGTGCAGGAGTGGGTCATGTCTCAGGGTCTTTTCCTGGCTCTGTGGATCACGTGCTTGTAACTGTCATGGTGTGTGTTTCTGCTCTAAGCAGGACTGCCGCCAGCCTCACCAGGCTATGACTAGGCTGTATTAATCACAGGGCACATGCAAATCGCTCAAAGATTCTTAGAGAAAATGGATACAGAAAGAATCACATTCTGGGTGTCACATTTCAAGGAGAAGTTGGGAATCAAAAGGGAAACTTGTTCTCCTTCACCTTATCAATAATGATTCCTGGCACTCAGATTTGGATTCTTCTTTATTTCCTTGCAAGAGATCATTGTATGGTACCAGGATTAGAAAGTTTGTTCTGTTTCTTAAAAAAGTGATTGATTAAATTTACTGATGAGCAAATTCAAAGGAATGGTATTAAAAAGCCATGTTAAATAAAATACACATGTACTAAATTTCTAGTCAGTGGCAAAAATAAAACCAGCCAAACTTGTGAAAACAAATTAATTTTGTCGCCTTAAATAAAATAAATCTTATTTTCAGATCCACAGATATTTAACTTCATTAGTATATTAAAAATTAATATATAGTGGCCAGGCGCTGTGGCTCATGCCTGGGTAATCCCAGCACTTCGGGAGGCCAAGGCAGGTGGATCACCTGACGTCAGGAGTTTGAGACCAGCCTGACCAACATGGCAAAACCCCGTCTCTACTAAAAATACAAAAATTAGCTGGGGTTGGTGGTGGCATGTGCTTGCAATCCCAACTACTCGGGAGGCTGAGGTAGGAGAATTGCTTGAACTGGGGAGGCAGAGGTTGCAGTGAACTGAGATGTTGCCATTGTACTCCAGCCTGGGTTATAGAGTGAGACTCCATTTCAAAAAAAAAAAAAATTAATATATAATAAGCTAATATTAAAATGTAATGTATTACATTCAGCTAGACAAACCAAATCATATCTTTCTGAAATAACACCACATGCAGTCAAAGCTGCACACAAATGGCTACACAGTAGTTTGAAGATGAGCCATGTTATTTATGACTAAGTTTTTGGTCTTTTAAAATAAAATTAATGTGATATTAAATGAATAAATGAAAAGATTCAAATCGTGCCTATTTGAACACATTTTATGGGTAAAGTATTGTGGTAGGAGTTATGCAAGGGAATGAGAGGGTTTTCAAAAAATAAGTCAGTTTACCCTTGTGTAGAATTTTGCACATCTAATAGCACGGTCACATCTTAGCCCGTTTGATCCCCGCAACACTCTTAGGTGTTGAGGGAGCCAGGATCGCTCTGATTCACAGCTGAGGGCTCTTAACATTCAACAGCTGCAGTGTTAGTTTCTTACGGCTGTTGTGAAGTACCACAAACTTGGTGACTCAAAACAAGTGTCTCATAGTCTAAAATCAAGGGCTCAACAGAGCCACCCTTTCTGATGGCTTTAAGAGAGAATATATTTTATGAGTCTCTCCAAATTCTGGTAGTTGCCAGCAATCCTTAGCATTTCTTGGCTTGAAGTTGCATCAACCCCATCTTCACGGGGCTTTCTTCCCTGTGTGTGACTGTCTTCGTGTCATCTTCCCTCTGTGTGTGACTGTGCCTCCTCTTCTTATGAGGACACCAGTTATATTGGATTTAGGACCCACTCGACTCCAGTAGGACCTTATCTTAACTAATTATATCTACACAATCCTATTTCCAAAGAAATAGGATTCTGAGGTTCTGGGAAGGACATGGATCTTGAGGGGAGAGTGTTCAACTCAGTACACCCACCTGCAGTGCTTCTGGCTCAGTAAAGTTTCCCTAACTGCTCCTGGGCCAGATTAGACAGAACTCCAGGCAAAGGGCCCGCTAAGTGCAAAGGTGCGTTGAGTGCACGGACGTGCTTGCTGAGTCCGGCTAAAGCAGGGCTTGCGGGAGGAGGATTAGGTGTGAGGGGAGAGGCCTAGTCGTGGGAGATGATGCTAGAAAGGCACGCCGTGACCAAAGTGGGAAAAATCTTTGAAAACCACTTGATGGACGTTTTGGCATTATTGTGCAGGGTCATTGAAGGGTTTTGCACAGAAAAGTGGTGGAGGTGGTGCGGTGAGATGCTTCTGAAGACTGGCTAGGAGCCTGTTCAGGCACTTGAGGTTAAAGGTAACATGCATTCAAAATAAGGTATCAGAAAAGAAAGTAGGAAAGAAAGGGAAGAATAATGACATAGGAAGGGCAAAGTGGGAAAAAATTAGTTCCTGACTTCAGGCCAAGGGAGGAGGAAAAATGAAGTGAAATAGCCAGATGTTGGGCCTAGAAGACCAGGAGAAAGGAGGGTTCTCTGGACAGATGCAGGGAAACCGGGTGTGATGTCCAATGCAGTTTGCTAACATTGTTCAGCATCCTCCACCCCCAAAGGTGCTCAATGCAACCACCTTCATTCCAGTGAGATACACACAGTCAAGAGACACATAGGACTAAGTGGCTTTGTGGTTATAGAAGGGACTATGCAGTTCCGTTTTCCTCATTGCTCCCTCATTCCTTACCTAAGACAATGCTCATTTTGCCTTAGCCATTTCTCCTTTTACTTCTTTTGTCCCACTATGTCCCCAGGAACTATGAGACACATGAGGTATACTTTTCTTTGGAAGGCACTTCCTTTGCCAGATTGGTATTAATCCCTCTATCTTTCTCTTTGATTCCTTAATTTTCTGGAATGATCCACCCCTTCTAGTCTTGTTATTTTTCCAAATAAGCTCTTATAATTTGCCAAGCACCGTTTTCAGCATTCTGTAAATATAAGCCCATTTAATCCTCACAGCCAAACCTACTGTTACTCTCATTATGTAGATGAGGAAACTGAGGGACAGTGAGAGGTTAGCTACCTCGGCCAAGGACATACAGTCAGAAAGAGGTGGAGTCCGTGCTCCTAACCACTGCCAGGCTGCTCTGTGATCAGTAGGAAGATGGAGGCTGCTGATCAGGAGGACAGTGTTTGCTTATCTCAAAGACCTGGGCGGCCACTGGACACAGAGCACTGTGTCACCTCTAATCAGAAGAAAACAAGGAACATGCTCAACACTGAAATGTAGGCACTGTCTAGAGTGGATGACATGTAAGGGATAGAACAACTCTTGACGGAGTGTGAGACTGGGGTGTTTGTGCCCTGATGGGGAGGGTTGCAGTCTCATTCCTTCATCTCTCACCCGTCATCTTTTTGCCCAGTGGCAGGTACTCAGGTACTGTACATGCCATCTCTTGGATGAAGTCACAAGAAACGTGGGCACATAAAAAATGACAATGTCCTGTGACTGGACTAAATCGGGCTCCAAAATGATTGACATTATAATATCAAAGCAGTGGTTCTCGAATTTGAATGCATGTGCAAATTGCACTCAAATTGTTTAAGTGCAAATTCCAGACCCTTCCCCCACTTCCCCCCGCCATTCTCTTTCAAGGAATGAATGAGAACAGCGGAGCCCAGGAAGCTCCATTTGTAAATGAGAATAGTGATTCTAACCCAGTGTGTACACAGACACATTTTAAGAAATGTTACAGCCTGAGCTACCATAACCATCAGTGGGTTTTAGGTGTTTTCCTCAATATTTTGAGTTATTTTTAAAATATTGAGAATTCTCTTATACTTAACATTTAACACATGCTACCTAGGTTTCTACCAAGAAAACCAGATGGATGAGATATATATCAAATCAAATGTTTTCATTGGGCTTTTTTATTACACATTCTTTAGAATATACGTAAGGAGCAATTACTTCTGGAAACTTGATGATATGGACCAAAAATAGCTTACTGAGCAGTAAATGGATTCCAAATCTTTATTTAGCTGGAAACTTTCCCATTAGCTATCAATTTTGGGTGAGTTGTTCTATGCATAATATGTATACAGTTTTGGCTAAATGACAGTCTGAGATCTTGTCCATGATCATCCTAATGGCATGCACCAGGCAAATCAGGCACAATTCTGCGTGAACAATCTCCCAGTGTTTTAAAGCCTCCGAGGCTGAATATCACTGCACTAACCACTTTAGGTTCCATTTCAGCAGTAAATTAAGTTATATAACTTGCATGAATATAGCTCAATTTTTAAAAAAGCTCAGCCTACAGACAAGAGAAATGACAAAGGCATCCTAAATTCGTTTTCTACATGATTGACATCTATAATGGAGCCTATCAGTTTCCATCAGAATACCAGACCTTACACAGCCAGACTGCAGCAGCAGCCCTGGTTGAAGGTATTTGTACTTCGTTTCCTAATATACTTAGTGCCTTTAAGTAATCAAGTTTTCTCCTGCTCAGCTACTTCTGACTAGAACTAAATTATGATTCTTTAGGAGGATGCTTAAACTCATTTTCCATTTACAACTGAGGGCACTTTCTCAGCCCTGCTTCTTGTTCCAAAGAAAGCCTAGATTAATATCGTGAGAATTAAGCTTTTGCTCGACTTCCTCAATTTCATCCAATTTTAAGTGGCTTTCCTGAGTATAGAGAATCATCTTCTTCGATAATCTCACCAATTTTGGTATTTTAAAACAATTACACTTTAAATTTAAAAATCTTCTGGAAATTGAAAATTTTGAAGCTGTTTGAAAAATAATAAACTGCAATCAAGGAACAAAGAAATATCTTAAAAAATATGTAGTACACATTCTAAAGTTCGTGTTGTGAGATGGATTACAAAAACAAGTGAGACTTATTAACATATATATTCCTGCCAAACAAAAGATATAATATTTCCATTGGATCTGTTAATTTATAAATAATTGGCAGGCTAAACTGTGTACTCTGAGACACAAGTGTGTGTGGAAGTTGTGGCACATCGTGTCCTGATGACATGGTGAGACTCAAATGACAAGATTTTACGATAAATCATGTCCGTAAATGCTAAAGATAAAAACTTCTTCATATATGACAGAGAGCATACACACTTTTCTATGTGCGGTCAAGCCTTTTGCAACTTCAGTGTCATGACTAACCTAATTCTATAGCCCAGGAGGGCGAAACTAATAAAAATTACTCCAATTGAGGGTATGCACTTATAAGGCGATCTGAAGAGTCTCACTTAACAATAGCGAATGTGAAGGACCCACTTGTGTAGGTGAACCTAGAGACAAGCAGCGGACAAAACACACAAGTCTCTCCTTCGTGGGGATTCGAGTCTCAGGAGAAGGAAGCTACAGCTTGTTCTCTCTCCGTGGAAATAGTAACTGACAAAATACCCATTAAAAGCACAGGCTATTTTCCATAAGTGGCATGAAAAGGCTTAAGCAGGAATGGGCCAAGGCAATTTGTCCTTTAAACGTCACAATTTGACAAAATGTCATCATTGAAACAATACTTGTCTGAAATATGATGCCTTCGAGAAAAATTTCTGTTTTTCTTTCTGAACCTTCTGGCAGAAAGAGTCAGAGATGGGCAGAGCTCTAGAAATGACGCCGCTTTTGCTAAATGTTAGAAACGGCACTTGCCACTTCATTGATCCTGTTGGCATTTATTTACATAGTCTCATAAAAAAAATTGAAGGCACTATTAGGGCTAAAGTCTGACAATTCCTCAGAGTTGTACGTGTGTAATTGATGCTATGTAGTCAGTTCCCAACTACTTAGCGAAGAAGAGTTGGTGAGAGGTGGGGAGGGGCTCAAGAGCACTTGACCTGTGTGTCCACCCTCCCTCCAGTGGCATCTGACCTGGCCAGCAGTGCTACCTGGGTGCCTGGACAGGCTCCCCCTCAGGTCAACACCTGCCAGCAGCTCAGAGCTGAGCAAAACAAGAAGAAATGTGAACACCATGGGCCTTGTGGACTGATAGCACCTTTGTTTTCTTTCCCTGTCTATCTTGGTCTGTGGCATTTCGCTTTCATAATTATTTTGGGTTTTATTTTAAAATCTAAATATATTCACTCGTAATAGGAAAGGTTTATATGAGGTTATTTTATTTTCACCTCTGCAGTGCCCTTTCAGATTCTTTTGCATTGTTTTCTTTGCACTCTGTATTTTAATTGAGTATGTGTAAAAGGAAGGTGAAGCTTGAAACACTGGGTGTCAGAGAGACAGAGAGAATTATTATGACCTGTCTCAACTGCATTTGCTCTGTTCCTTTTGTAAATGCCCTCATAAATACCAAAGACAATCTTGGTTTCAATGTTGTATAAAAATAAAATGCCACACAAATTAGTTCTGTGAAATGAGCAGAAGTGGGAAGGCTCATCTAGGGGATTAAATGTATTCAACAGGTGTTCCATGGGTGGTTCTAGTGTTTGGTCTCAAGGTCAGCCATTCCAGCAAAAGGTGAAAGGCCTGATTCAGGGGTTAATGAGACAATACTTTGCATACACTCCTGAATGAAATTGAATGCCATTGTATTTTGGTATCTTATAAATGAAAGCATCATTTGGCATACTTTGTTTGAAATAAAAATCTCTCATCCCAACAATCCCCTGACCCCCAAAGATAACCATGACAGTTAGGTTCCTGTTCATCCAATCTTTTTCCTATGCTGTTACTAGGATATACATAAGTGTTTTTGTATGTCTATACACACATACAGACACACAGATCATCTGTCAGATAAAAGTAGACAGCTCATTTTGATCTGCAATGTGTAAGTGTTTGTATGTATATGTGCATGTTTTATGTTACAACAAACTGTGCTCCTTTTTCCTAAGGCAGAACATATGTATCATTTGATTAAAATGCTGCACGGTGGTCCATTCTCCCACAGATAAACACTTAGGCTATTCAAAATTTTTACTATTTTAACATCTGTGTTGTTATTTCTTGTGGGATAGTCTCCTAGAAGTAGAGTTTAGGGGTTGAATGGTATACAGACTTAGCATTAAAAGAAAGCTAATTATCTTTTAAAAACATCATGCTTATTTGCCTTCTCATCAACTGTTAACAAGAATGTCCATTTCCTTGGAATTTCATAAAAACTGGAGGTTATATTTCATAGCAGTTTAAATTTACTATTAATGAGGTAGCTCATTTCTTCATTGTTTTTGACTATGCTTCTTCTTTCCTGAATTGCTGTTTCTATTGAGTTGTGGGTCTTTTTCTTATAACTATTTAGGGGTCTTTCATAGGTCTGGGGCATTAAGCCTTTACTGTTGTGTTGAGGTTATTCTGTTCCATTTGCCATTTGCTGTGCAGCTCTATGTTGAGTTTTTTCACTGAATGTGAGTTTTAAGTTTATATGATATAGTCAGACCCATCAATCTTTTCCTTATACTTCCTAAAATCTGTTCTGTGGTTGAAAATGGCTTCCTCACTCCGAAATTATTTAACAAAATTATATTTTCTTCTAGTACTTTTATAGATTTAATATTTTTACACTTAAATCTTTAAACATCCTTAAAAGTATTTGGGGAGTGCTATGAGACATACCACCTGACTTTATTTTCTTCTAAATGGAGAAAAAATTAATTTCATTTATTGAATAATCTAGTCTTTCCTTACTGATTTAAAATATCACCTTTATTGAATTTCTAGATTCTCACATATACTTTTGGAGTTTTTTCTGAACTCTCTACTGTTTTCTTATGACTTATCCTTCCATTGCACAATTGCATTGCTTGGTTTGGAGTAGGGCAAATACTTTTCTCTACTTTTTCCTCTCTTATAATTCCAAATATTTCTTTGCTATTTTTTTCATGAGACTATAATTCATGAGATTATACATTTTGAAGGATGTGAAAGATGTTTTAAAAGTTTACATGATATCTATATATAGGGGATTATTTTTGGCTGTCAGAATAACAGTTTTTCAAAATTTACAGCCATATTAATTACAGAGCCTTCATGAGGCAGTGCAAAGTTCACCCTCCAGCTGTACTGCCTCTCGAAGTTGCCAGTATGCAAGATGCCTTTGGCTTCCCCACTGGCGCCAAACTGCAGCCTCTTCCTTCCTTCGACTCTATGGCACTGCTCCACTGTTCTTGTGTGGGATCCCATTCCTGGGGAAAGCTGGACATTTCTTCATAAAATCAGAGGCTCTTTCCTAACCTCCTCAGCCTCTTTTCCAAAAAGTTCTTAAGAAAAATAAAATAAAACAAAATAACATAAAATAATGTTATATTCCTACAGGATTTAAACTAGTTTATAGAATTAACTTTTGTTCATGTGCCCAAGGTCACATGGTTGGCTCCCGAATTTAGAAATTCAACTTAAGACCCAGTAGACAAGATCTTCGATAATTGATTATTTTTTTAAAATCACATTCTATGTATTTTCCTAATAAAAAAAACACTTAGCAAAGGCCTACTCAAATTGTTCTGAAGTTGGCCTATACTTCAAATCTCCCTTTTCCCCCAGCATCAATTTCTGCACAGCAAAGGAAACAATCAACAGAGTGGAAAGGCCACCTATGCAATGGGAGAAAATATTTGCAAACCATATATCTGATCAGGAGTTAATTTCTAAAATATACAAAGAGCTCCTACAACTCACTAGTGAAAACTCCCAAATAACCCAATTAAAACATGCAAAGGACTTGAATAGACATTCCTCATACTGCTGCCACTATGGAAAGCAGCATGAAGATTCCTCAAAAAAATTAAAATAGAATACCATGTAAGTGGGTAATCTTACTGCTGGGTATATACCCAAAAGAATTGAAACTGTGATCTCAAAGAAATATCTGCACTCCCATGTTCCCTGCAGCATTCTTTGCAGTGGCCAAGATGTGCAAAGCAACCCAAATATCCACTGATGAATGAAACGTGGCATATGTATATACTATAATATTATCCTGGCTTAAAAAAGAAGGAAATCCTACCATTTGTGACAACACGGACTGACCTGGAAGACATTATGCTAGGTGAAATAGTCACAGAAGAAGAAATACTGAGTGATTCCTCTTATATGGAGCATCTAAAAATAGTCAAAAGTATAGAAGTAGACAATAGAACGGTGGTTACCAGTGGATGGAGAGGGGGCATATGCAGAGTTGCTGTTCAATGGATTATCAAATTACAGTTACACAAGATAAGTAAGTTCCAGAGATCTCTTGTACAACATAGTGCCTAGGGTTAACGATAAGGTACTGTGCACTTAAAATTCTGTTAAGAGGGTAGTAACATAGGAGTTATTAAGAAATAAGTTTTAGGCAGCTAGAAAGGGTGAGAGTTCTCAGTGGAGCTTTCCTTTAATAAAAAGCGATCTCCAAACCATTTCCTTTCTAACAGAAAGCAGCTTGAGAAACCAGGCTGGCAACATTGATATGCAAATGCCAGCGGCTAAAAACCAGGTCCACTGGACATGGCGGTTTCCGCCCTCTTCTCCTTGTCACCACATGTGCCAGCTGTCATGGCCGCCTCTAGATAATACCACGTGTGCAGGACATCATGGCAACCCGCATTTGCATATTAAAAGGCTAGGGTGGGAGGGCCAGTTTGGCTATGTGAATGACACACCCAGTCAAGCCAATCCCCTGGGCCCTATGCAAATCAGACACTGCCTCTTCCAGCCTCCAGGTATAACCTACTGTTGTTCCTCCGCACACGTGGTTTTTCTCCGTTCAGAGCCCAGCTCCCTCTATACCGGGGCACTGTTTTCTTCTTTCTTCTTTCTTGTCTGTTAACTCTCCGCTCCTTAAAACCACTCCACGAGTGTCCTTGTCGTTAATAGCATTGGCGTGAGACAAAGGACCCTGGTGTTTCTTCAGTCATCGGAGCCGTATCAGTGGTCTTACGTTAAGTTTTCTTACCTCACACAGACACACAAATGGAAACTTTTGGAGATGATGGATATGTCTGTCACCTTGTGGTGGTGATGGTAACATGAGTGTATGTATTCCTCCAAACTCACCAAATTGTACACATTAATTATGTGTGGTTTTCATATACTAATTTGTCTTAGTCCATTTGTGTTGCTGTAAAATAATACCTGAGGTTGGGTAATTTATGAAGAACAGGAGTTTTTTTGGCGTCCGATTCTGCAGGTTATACAGGAAGCGTGGCACCAGTGTCTACTTCCGGGGCTGCGTCTGCTCACAGCGGAAGACGAAGGGGAGCTATTGTGAAGGGATCATGTGGCAAGAGAGGAAGCGAGAGAGCAAGGGGGAGATGCCAGGCTCTTTTTAACAAACAGCTCTTGTGGGAACAGTAGGGTGAGAACTCACCCATTACCATGGGGAGGGCACCAAGCCATGCATGAGGGATCTGCCTGTACCACCCGAACACCGCCCGGTAGGCTCACCTCTAACACGGGATCAAATTTCAACGTGAGATTCGGAGGGGTCACACAAACCAACTATAGCACAATTACACCTCAGTAAAGCTGAACAAATAGAAAAGGAAGTGTGTGTGTGTGTGTGTGTGTGTGTGTGTTTAAATGTGGTAAAGGAGAATGAAGAGGGACAAACACATGAGAACTCAGAAATCTATCAAGTCAAAGAAGAACTTGTGAATTTGTCTATTTTTTTCTCAAGATATTATCTAAACATTATGAATGTACTTATACTAGAAATTTTTCTACTCTTCTCAGTGGAACTAGAGACCAATGTAAATGCCCAAAGTAGGTATCTAATAGTATGGAAATCACCATTAGCAGAAAATGACCATTAATAAGGCGCCCTCTTTTCCTTCCAAAAACTCTTCTGCATGTATAGATTAGCAACAAAAGAAAATAAAAAAGAGAGAGAAGAAAAGATCACCAGCCGGGCGCAGTGGCTCACGCCTGTAATCCCAGCACTCTGGGGAGGCCAATGTGGGCAGATCATGAGGTCAGGAGATCGAGACCATCCTGGCTAACACAGTGAAACCCCGTCTCTACTAAAAATACAAAAAATTAGCCAGGCATGGTGGTGGGTGCCTGTAGTCCCAGCTACTTGGGAGGCTGAGGCAGGAGAATGGCATGAACCCAGGAGGTGGGGCTTGCAATGAGCTGAAATTGTGCCACTGCACTCCAGCTTGGGTGACAGAGGGAGACTCTGTCTCAAAAAAAAAAAAAAAAAAAAAAAAAAAAAAAAAAAAAAAAAAAAAAAAAAAAAAGATCACCAAGAAGGATGAAATGAATGCTCAATAAATTTAAAGTAAACTTAGGAAAATGAGCTCCTAATGGGTCTGTTTTATGACTGAGAAGTGATGTGAAATTCACATACTAGGTGTACTTCAGAGCAGAGTGGCCACAGCAGTCTTGGATCAGCTGGAAGTGACAATTGTAAGAGTGATCGCAAACCTACAAGATGAGCCAAAGAGAGTGAGTCCATGACTGTACATCACAGAAGCCCCGAAGTAGACAGATAATCCATCAAATAGAAATGACACAGACTAATTTGTAAGCAAAAGGATTTGTAATATTTAGCAAAAAGGTAAGGGTACTCCATAGCACTAAAAAATATAAGGCAAATGCACTGACAGTCCTGCTTAAGGAATGGAAAGGAAAGAGAAGAATAAACTGTGTATAATGCTTTATGGTTTATAAGGTCCTTTATAATATTTGTACTTCACAACAAAATAATGATCACTTCTATTTTTTGATGAATAAATTGAGGTTTGATGAGGTTAAATATGTGACCCTCAAACCACATTTCAGGCATTCATTCACTACAAAAATATCTACTGAATTAACTGTAGCTATTTCTTAAATTTGTAGTGATGTTTTTATGTTATAACTTTGACCATAGAAAATGGAAGACTATACCTAATAGCTCTTGAATTTGGAACAGGTCCTATTTTTTTCTTTAAGCAACATTTTGTTCTTAAAGTCTCATGGTCAGATGCTTCCTGGCATTTGGCTGGAGGAATGTACAGCTAGGGTCTAGTGAGGTATGGCATTGTTCCCTTGAAAAGGGCCTGGGTCTAGCTTACTCCCCCAGCTGACAAGGATCATTTGAGCTCCTTCCTGACCAGAACTCATCCAGGGATGCGATGGAGACTAAATCAAACTCTTCAGTTGCAGAATTCTTTGACTAAAAGGAGTATTATACAGAAGTCCACAGTATGTTTAAAAACAACAACAACAACACCAAAAACAAAAACAAAAGTAGAACTACTTTTGCTGATGAGGAGAAAGTAGACGCAGAATTCTGCCTTGCAGATAGTAGGCGCTTAAACGTTGAATAAGTGAATGTCTGTATCTCTGCGGTAACCTCTTGGCTGACTGTGGATTAACTCATCTCATGTCCCATGGGTCCAGGCTGCCCTCTGTGCAGTGTGGCTGTCTGGTCTCAGGGCCCTCAAACTCTAATAGGATCATTTGGGAGCTAAAATGCTTCACCCCAACAGCACCCCTAAAGGTGGGCATTTCACACACTAAGGACAGAGTAGCTAAGAACATGTAACCATGACCATTTATTCACGGGGGCAGATGTGCAGTGGAAACAAGGGAGATCCTTTAAGACTTGTGGTACGACACAGCTAATGCTTCTGGAAGGCCAGTGAGAGTTACAGCAGAACAGAACTTCTTTTCAAAAATAGTTGAATACTAGGTCAGTATTCAAGTGATCCACTATAGATTTCCCTCTTATCTTATTTCGCGTAATTCATCCTAGAGCCACACAAAACACAGCCTTTCCCCCTAAATCTCTACCTACTCTGGAAACAACTTCAAATCACATTTCTATTATAAAAAAGGAATGTATTATTTTTCTCGTGCTATGAATGGGAAAACGAATACTCTACAAAATGTGTCTTAGAAAGGAGGCCAGAGGCTGAACTGACACCAGACATGATGAACATTTGGTCTTTCAAATGTGGAAATAGAGAATGAATGGTGCCAGATATGTGATTTGAACAATAAGCCCCAAAATGTAATCCTAACATTTAAAGCTATAAAACAAACAAACAACAACGGCAACAGAAATACATAAAATGATGTTGAAATTAAGAGAGAAACTTTTTGGGGGGATTGTTTTCTCAGCACTTTTCTTGCCTTGACCCTGCTAGTCTCACTATTAAGATGTTACGAGAAGTGGTTTTTATGCAACATTAAATTGTCCTCACCATCTTCAACAACTCATCTCAATACAAGATTCATAAACAAAAAGCACGGTTACGATCTGTCTATATCTGGTCAGATTTATGAAGTCTGCAAAATACATAACACTTGGAGTCTCTGTCATCCCAAGATGGGTGTAGCTGAGTAACTCCCGCAAGACGTCGAGCTGCTCTGAGTAATCTCTGCTGGGGCTTCTTCTCTCCCTTCCAAAGACAGTTTGCTTAGAGCCACTGGGCACCAACCACTTGATCATCATGCCAGGAAAAGTCCATCTCTTTACTATTTACATCACACTCACTGGGTGCCAGGTGGTGTCCTGAGTGTTTTGCTAACATTGACTCGATCCTTGAAACAAACCTATGAGGTAAGCACTATTAATGTCCAACTTTCACAGACGAGAACATGGTGGGACAGATGCGTTAGGCAGCGTGCTCACATATCTCATGGCTGTGAAGAGCTGCGGCCTGTATTGGGCCCCAGGAGTCTGGGTGTAGAGCTGGAATCTGCAGTTATTCCCTCTGCGGCCCTCGCAGTTAAATGACAGCAATGAGCATCTCTGAGAGCACGGCAGATGGCCCTGGGATCTGCACGCAGTGGGACTGTTGTGGATGTATTTTCTTGCTCATGCCTAAAAGAGCCCCTTGAAGGCTTTGGTTAAGTAGAGTCCACTCTGGCTGAGCTCTCTTAGAAGGTGACCTAGACCTGGACTTTCTGAACTTTTTCAAGTAAGGGAAAGAACAGGAGTGGGTCACTGAAAATATCCTAAAGCTGTATCTGTTCTGTTTTTAGAGTTTTCCTGAGTCTCTTTGCAAGGGTCACTTCCCCACATGTCCGAGAAGGAAAGAGGAGGTAAGAGGAGAGAAATAGAGAATCCGAATCTGCCCTTGAACGAAACACTATTTGAAGCATTAAATCACTAAGAGAATGCAACCCTTCGAGGCAGATTGAATATGGAACTTCTGTTACCTTATTAAGTCAAACCGGTTAGAAACCAGATGTCTCCTAAAAAATGGAACATATTTGTTTACAAACATACATAGTAAGTGACAAGATGTATGGAAAATAAATATGACACTGAATATTTCAAACGAGTTCTTTTTTTTT
>NW_016804646.1:3877995-3965403 GCF_001698545.2 Rhinopithecus bieti
GTTTGAGTTCTTTGTAGATTCTGGATATTAGCCCTTTGTCAGATGAGTAGGTTGCAAAAATTTTCTCCCATTCTGTAGGTTGCCTGTTCACTCTGATGGTAGTTTCTTTTGCTGTGCAAAAGCTCTTTAGTTTAATTAGATCCCATTTGTCAATTTTTGCTTTTGCTGCCGTTGCTTTTGGAGTTCTTCTTTACTAAGTTAGCAAGTGACATAGGTAAGGTCGGATCAGCCTAACATCAATAACAATTTTCCTGTAACGGACCCAGAAATGGGGATCTGTAGATAAAATACATTGGCTATGCAGTAGTAACCTTGCTTAAAAAATATGTTTTTGTGTTTAATTAGTAATGTTCTATCACACCTTAAAGAATGGGTCCTCATGTCTCTCAAACCTTCCCTTCCACACGCCCTGGGTGAGGAGACATGGAATCAGTAACTCAAAGGACAAGTGGCACCATTGCCACCGCCACTCCGGAGGTGAATTGATGCAAAAATAAGACAGATCAGAAGCAGGTGATATGCTGCTATTCATACACCCGTTCATCCGAGAATCGAATGCCTCTCCCCAGATGTCACCCCAATGGGTAGGTAGGTGGCAAGTACTATTTTCCTCTCCCTTGTGCAGTGTATAAATACCTTGGCAGTCAGTGTGCTCTGAGTAACTAATTACTGTTTTCACCTCTGTTTTTCCCCTAATGCACAGAGACTGTACATATAATGCCACATAATGAATTACTGACAGAGTCAATAGCAGATTCGAGACTTTCTATGTCCCAGTTAAGACGGAACGCTTAAGTCAGCCTTCATCACTCTTACGGGCTCAGTTCTCTTAGACCTCAACCTAATTTTAAGGTCAGCCATGTTGTCAATTCTCTGCCCGTACATTAGGTGAGTAAGACAATAAGCATGAACATCAACACATTGTCACATCCGTGATCTTGCTTTCCTCTACCCAGCTGAACAATTTCAAAGTTTGATTATCTAATCTCCATGTAGTGACCTTGCCTCCCTTTTTAATTAGAAACTTTTTTTTTTTTTGAGACACAGTCTCGTTCTTGTTGCCCAGGCTGGAGTGCAGTGTTGCAATTTGGCTCACTGCAACCTCCGCCTCCCAGGTTCAAGCAATTCCCCTGCCTCAGCCTCCTGAGTAGCTGCGATTACAGGTTCCTGCCACCATGCACAGCTAATTTTGTATTTTTAGTAGAGATGGGGTTTCACCATGTTGGCCAGGCTGGTCTCCAACTCCTGACCTCAAGTGATCTGCCCACCTTGGCCTCCCAAAGTGCTGGGATTACAGGCATGAGCTACTGGGCCTGGCCAGAACTTTTCTTTTGCAATCTCAAAACCTCCACTCCTTTCACGACCTTTCTGATTTCCCGGGAGCTCTCACTACCATACCTCTTAGTGCTGGGGTAGGAAACCTCCCCAGTGGCTGGAACCAGGCGGCCTCAGTCTCTAGGTGGCCCCTGCCCTGGAGCAGCGAGCTGAAGCCACAGCACAGGTGCCACTCAGTAATTCTGTACCTGTTGCTGGCTCCAAGAAGGGTTCCACATTCACAAGTGTGACTGGGAGCTCCACTGTGATGCTCTTTCCTAGACCGTTTGCAGGGACCCTGAAGGGTAACGCTAGTCAGTGTGGGATGAGAGTTCCCCGAATTCATCCTCCTTTTATCCGAGTTCTGATTTTCCAATTTCCTGGCTCCATCTGGGCATGCCCACCCAGCTTTTGGATGAAACTCTTCCTCCAAGGGTGACAGGGAGTGGAGAAATGACGCCGGCCACGGGGCAGGCATGGAGAGCCTGCCCTTCCCACTTGCTTCTGTGAGTGCTCGCCTGGGGATCCCTGCAGCACCTCCGACTCACCATGTCCAGGACTCCATGTGCACCTGCATCTCCTGTGTTCTCCAGTGCTGAAAATGTCATCACCATCCTCACACCCAAGCTTCTCAGTCATTTTTGAATTATCTTCTTCTCTGCAGCCCACACTTAATGAACTCTTCAGTCTTGCTGATTTTAAAGTGCCATCTTTCAGGCTTTTTCCTCCTCTCCATTATCCTGGTGCAAACCCTTGAGAATGGCCCTTGAGCCTCTGACCTAAGGCCTAGAAATAGGGCCATGAGCAAACATCTACACTCACTTGTTTCTTTCAAAAGACCTTTGCTAAGCCATGCCTAACTAACATTTTCATTTCCATCATACCTGGACTGCTGTCGCTGGTCTCTGCAACCAAGAGCACTCTGCACACACTGTGTTGTTCTGACTCTCTCAATCACTCCAAATATATAAAAGTCTCACTTCCACTCTGACACATCCCCCTCAATTGATACGGTTTGGACCTATTTCTCTGCCCAAATCTCACGTTGAATTGTGGTCCCCAGTGTTGGAGGTGGGGCCTGGTGGGAGGTGATTGGATCATGGCTGTGGATTTCCCCCTCAGTACTGTCCTTGCAACAGTGTGTGAGTTCATCTGAGATCTGGTCATTAATAGTGTGTAGTAACTGCCCCCCAGTCTCGCTCCTGCTCCAGCCATGTAAGATGGGCCTGCTTTTCCTTCACCTTTTGCCACGATTGTAAGTTTCCTTAGGCAGAAGCCCAGGAGCAGAAGCCGCTATTCTTGTACAGCCTGCGGAACCGAGAGCTCAACAAACCTCGTTTCTTTATAAATTACACAGTCTCAGGTATTTCCTTATAGTAGTGCAAGAATGCACTAATGCACCCATCAGGAAGTTTCCCTGTCCTCCAGAAGTGTAACTGTATCTCAGATTGGGAGGGCAAGCAGGGATTAAGGTCCTGTAGGCCCCAAATGCCCACAGGCATGAATAGCTTTTCTTCCAGCGTTGGAATAGATGCAGCAGCTGAAGTGGCTGGCTTCTGTTAGGGCGTGGTTGCACTGGGGGGCCATGACATAATTACTAAACTTCAGAGGCGGGTGAGGAACTGAAACTGACAGAGGAATTCAGGATTCGTATGTTTGATCTCATGGTCTCTCTAGAGTGTAGACCCAAGAGTAGCGTGGAATGTGGAGTGGGCGGAAGGGGGCCTGGCCTGCTCTCTGGACCTGGTTGGATTTGAATAAATTACAGTAGACACGTGATGACTTCACAAGGCAATTGCAGCCTCGTCCCAGTTGTTTTTATTTCCAACTCAAGTCCATCAAATCAGTTTGCATCCTTCAAGTTTGGCCCTGTTGTTTCCTTCCTCATGTATAATCTTTCTCGCAAACTATCCCTTAGGGTAGGGGCGTGGGGGAACTACAGACTAATTCCCCTCATTAATTTTGTATGCATCCACTGCAGGAAAAATCAATTTAGAATCCATCACTCTTAGGATGCTTTTCTGATTAAGTAAGAAACATTTACCATCTACACAGCATATAAAGCTTTACCATTGGACAATTTTAATGCAAATTAAAGCATAAAGTGTCTCTCTGTTTTTTCCAAGATCCAGACTGGTCCCCTAGAAAGCCTTCCCTGATGGCCCCAGATAAAGTGAGTCATTCCCTTTACTCAGTCCCACCCCACAGAATCCAGCCCAGTATAAGAAGTTCACAGCCTACATCGTCTTTATTCATGTTTCTCTGGAACTCAGCATGCAGGAGGTATTCATTAAGTATTGATTTTACGAGATTCAAGGTTTCTATTTGTACATAAGAGATTTGGTTGGCTAACTAACAATTTCAATGGTTGATTACAATCCTAAATTGTCCATGTCACTGGGAAATCATTGACACATTTTTAAAGAAGCTTCCTCTTTTATCTCTAGCTTTGTTGAGATATAATTGACAAATAAAAATTGTATATACTTAAGGTGTACACATGATGTTTTGATACATGAATACATTGTGAAATGATTATCATAATCAAGTGAATTAGCATATCCATCACCTCACATCATTACCATTTTTTTTTTTTTTTTTTTTTTTTTTTTTTTTGGTGCTGAGAACACTTGATACCTACTCTCAGGAAATTTCTAGTATGCAATAGAGTATAATTAACTGTAGTCACCATGCTGTACATTAGCTCTCCAGAATTTATTCATCTTATAATGAAAACTTCGTACCTTTTATCCAACATCTCCCTGTTTCTCCCACCCCACAGCCCCTGGCAAGCACCATTCCATTCTCTGCTTCTTTAAGTTTGACTATTTTAAATTCATCATATAAGTGAGATCATATAATATTTTTCTTTCTGTGTCTGGCTTATTTTACTTAGTATAATGTGCTCCAGGTTCATTCGTGACACTCCATATAGGATTTCTTTTTTTTCTAAGACTGAATAACATGCATATATATGCATGTTAGAATTCAGTCTTCATTCTTAGTCTTCATCTGTGCAGTGAATTGATTTGCTTCTCATTCCTTTTTGTATGTATTCTATAGCTATGTTCTTTGTGGTCACCCTAAGGATTACATTTAATATCGTAACGTTATAAAACTCCAATTTGAATTGATACCAACTTAACTTCAAGAACACACACACAAAATGCTCCTATGCAACTGCACCCTCACCCTTTTCAGGTTTTGTTGTTGTTGTTGTTGTTTTTGAGACAGAGTCGCAGTTCTGTCACCCAGACTGAAGTGTAGTGGCATAATCTCAACTCACTGAAACCATCACCTCCCAGGTTCAAGCAATTCTTGTGCCTCAGTCACCCAAGTAGCTGGGATTACAGGGGCGCACCACCATGCCTAGCTAGTTTTTATATTTTTAGTAGAGACAGGGTTTTTCCATATTGGCCAGGCTGGTCTCAAACTCCTGGCCTCAAATGATCTGTTCACCTTGGCCTCCCAAAGTGTTGGGATCAGTTATTGATGTTACAAAATTACATCTTAATACATTGTATGTCCAGAAACATGAACTTGTATTTTTTATGCATTAATAGGTTAAATAATGTAGAAAACAAAATGTGGAGTTACAAACCAAAGTGAAATAATACCAGTTTCTATAATTGCACGTGTATTTACCTTTACCGAGACCTTTATTTCTACACATGGCTTCAAGTTCCTTTCTTGTCCTTTCAATCTGTGGGACTCCTTTTAGTGTTTTCTGCAGGGTGGGTCTAGCAGTAGCAAACTCCCTTGGCTTTTGCTTACCTGGGAATGTCTTAATTTCCCCTTTGCTTTTGATATACAGTTCTGCTGGATATTGGATTGTTGGTTGACAGGTTTTCTTTCTTTTTTTTTTTCTTGCTAAATACATCAGCCCATTGTCTTCTGGCCTCCATAGTTTCTGATGAGAAGTCAGTTGTTAATCTTTGGAGTATTCTGTATACATGATGAGTCCTTTTTCTCTCACTGCTTTCAAGATTCTTTGTCTTTTGACATTTTGATTATAATATGTCTCAGTGTGGTTTTCTTTGAGTTCATCCTACTTAGAATTTGTTGAGCTTCTTGGATGTTTACATTCATGGCTTTCATCATATTTGGAAAGTTTTCAGCCATTATTTCTTTGAATAACCTCTCTACCCCTTTCTCTCTCTCTTCTCCTTAGAATCCCACATGAATATGCTGGTCTACTTTACTATGTTCCACAGATCCCCCAGGCTTTGTTAACTTTTTCAAAAGAAAAATCTTTTTTCTTTCTGTTCTTCAGATTATGTAATTTATTGTGTTATCTTTAAGTTCACGGATGATGTTTCTGTCCACTCAAATCTACTTTTGAATCCTTCTGGTAAATTTTCCTTTTAGTTACTGTCCTTTTAGTTCCAGTACTGAAGCTGGTTTCTTTTAGACTTTTTAATCTTTTTATTGGTATCTTCATTTTGTTCATACATTGTTTTCTTGACTTCCTCCCCATGTTCTTTTGGTTCTTTGAGCATCTTTAAGATAGTTGTTTTTAAAATCTTTGTCTAGCAGTGTCTACTATCTGTTGTTTCTTAGGGACAGTTTCCATTGATTTATTTTTTATTTTGAATGGACAATACTCTCCTGTTTTTTTTTTTTTTTTTATGCCTTGTGATTTTTGTTGAAAACTGGATATTTGATCTAACATAGTAACTCTGGAAATCAGACTCCTCACTTCCCCAGGTTTTTCTAAAAAAAAAAATTGTTCTCTGTTGTATCTGTGCTGGTGATCAGCCTAAGGTGTAAACCTAAGGTCTTCTCAGGTCTTCTTTAAGCCTGTGCCTTTCCTTGGGCATGCATAGTGACTTTCTAGATGCCTTTGTGTATGTGATTGCTTTTAAATGTCTGGTTTCCAAAAGAAGCAAAAGAAAAAAATGAGGGGGAAGGAGAAAAGAAGAAAAAGGGGGTTGCTGGCCATATAAATTCCTTGGAAATTGCTTCAACCAGACGGGGAGGGGCTTGCAAAAAATGAGGGAGGGATGTGGCAATAGTTGCCCCCTCTGTGTTTGCAGCTCCACATTCAGAAGCAGCAATGAGAACACAGGTCCCCAAGTTTTGGAGGAAAGGGTCCTTTTCACCTACGCTGGCTCCCACAAGCTTGTGCAAGCTACTTTAGGAACAGGTATACAGCTCCCTGCCATAGGACTGGGGGATGAGTAGCTGCCACCTTGCTACCAGCTTATATGACTGAAATTAACCACAATTTACTTTCTTTTTTTTTGAGATGGAGTCTCGTTCTGTCCCCCAGGCTCGAGTGCAGTGGTGCGATCTCGGCTCACTGCAAGCTCCGCCTCCTGGGTTCACGCCATTCTCCTGCCTCAGCCTCCCAAGCAGCTGGGACTACAGGTGCCCGCCACCATGCCCAGCTAATTTTTTGTATGTTTAGTAGAGACAGGGTTTCACCGTGTTAGCCAGGATGGTCTCAATCTCCTGACCTCATGATCCACCCGCCTCGGCCTCCCAAAGTGCTGGGATTACAGGCGTGAGCCACCGCGCCTGGCCACAATTTACCTTCTAAGCCTTTCTGTGAAGGTTTCAATCCTTAGAATAGATGCCAGACTTCAAAAAAAGTTCCATCAGACAGATTCTGTCAGTGCAATTGTTGTCTATGTAGGGAGACAGATGCCTGGTGCTTTTTACTCCACCATCTTCCCAGAATCCTTTCTCTCAATGCCTTCCTTTTAAAAATTCCTCAATGAATTTAATAATTTGATACAGTGTCACTTAAATAAAGCTAACCAAGTGAAAACCTAGATTATCAGAAAATAAAATTTGGGTGTAAAAATTCCCTTAAAATTCAGAATATGATTAATTTCTTAAAATGAATGCCCCTCGGGCATTTAAATATATGATTCAATTTGTTAGAATTTGATTTATACAATATGTGCCAGGAACATGTTTATTAGATAAACCGAGATACACCCAAGCTTGCAAGCACGTCCCTCAAAGGAAATCAGTTAATACCCTTAGAATAAAAATAGAAAAGCTCGAAAGCAATGCTTAGCATGAAATCTCACAGATTATTTCACAGAAACACAGGTGTTACAGTGAAGAATACAGAATCACAGGAATGTTCTATAACAATGACACATTAAGAAAACCATCAGCTCTCTAACACTGACCACAAGTGGGTTTCAAAGGGAGGGGGCTAAAAGCAAAACAAAATGAAATAACCTCCTTGAATGTACTTAATTAGGCACTTCAAAACCAGAGTAGAAAGCGTCCTATCAGTTCTAAGTTTATGCAGTTATTAAGTTTGAAGGCTGAATATTATTTTGCTCCAGGCAGTTCAACTAGCTGTGTGGATGTTGTTTGTATAAATACCTCATTATGCATAAAAGTGGCAGAAACACCCTGCACTTACCTTGCATTTCTGTAAAAGAACTGATTATCGATAGCATCTACTTCCATGTTCCCCACCCTCTGGTATGGAAATCTCATGGATTTTGCCAGTATTTACAAGGGGATCATAAAATCCAGAAATTATTGATTCCACAGCTCAGGTATGAGTTGGTGTCAGGCGATTGGGATTAACTACAGTGTGGGAGGGAGGGAATCCTGGAGTTATCTGTAGTGGAACCCAGCTCTTTCTGTCCTTGGGCAGGTTCCGGAGTAAAAGACTCTGCACAAAGTGGATGGTGAGAAGAAATAGGAATGAATTGCTTGACTATAAATGACAACATGCACTGAAGTTGAAGGGAAGAAAAACAGATGTGAGAAGGGGAAGGGAATCTGCATCACAGAATGTGTGGCAGGAAGAAGGAGGAGCATATCTGGATTTGACACACGTGGATTTGAGGACATGTGAGTATCTCTCCTTCCTACTTGCTAGATGAGGAAATACACAGACAGACTGAATGACTGGCCTGTGGTCATGCAAGCTATTAAGACAGCAGTAACTGATCCTGTGTCTCCTCATCAGCTATACCATGGCCCTTTCAAGAGGCGGTGTTTGCTTCCTTTGCTTTGCTTCAGTTAGCTGGTTTCCTGCCAACACAACACGTCTGAGGGGCTGAGCATCAAAGTGCTGCCATAGTGACAGCCCAGGGGCTGCTAGAGGAAGGTGAAGGCGTGCGAAATGAATGTTTTGTATCCACCCTCCCTCGCCATGGTATTCTGACTCTGCAAGGGGCTTTGTGGTGAAGACAGCAATGTGACCACTGGGAGTCTCAGACAAGAACGAAGCAAATTGAGCTGTGCTCTCCTGCCTGGCATGAGGCTTGCTCAGATACTGCAGAAAAAGGCACTTAGCGCAGTGCCTCATGTGGAGGGGATGCAGAGTGACCGCTGGCTGCGATCACCATCATCATTGTCACTGGCACTTTGAACTCCAGTGAGTGTAATTATATATATTTGTGCTTTTGTTAATTTACATTCACGATTCTGGATTTGGCGCTTAGCACAGTGGTTGGCACATATAAAATATTCAGTAAAAATAATGAAATGAATGAATGAATGGTTTTTTTCTATGGCATGTGTGTCACAAGAGATGGGACAACCCCATCTGCACCAGGTACCAGGAAGCGAACTCTTCCCAGACTGGCGTCATGAATCTGCACAAGGTGACACAGTGGCACAGCAGCCTTCGGGAGACATTGCCGTGTTTTCCTCTGCCCTTTCTCAGTCGGAATCTGTGAAGACGAACTACCTCTTCTTTCCCCTGGATTTCTATCCATAAATGTATCTTTGCACAATTGCTACCAGCATATATCTCCACACTAGAAATCTCCGTGGTCAAGCTCTGTCTTGTGACTTTCCTGCCATCTCCTTGAAACTGATATTTATCACTCACTTCTCTCTAATCAACCAGTTATATACTTGAGTTTGCATATCAAGTCCCAATCTCCTTCTCAATTTCACTGTGGAGGAGGCAAATTCTTCATGAACAGGCTCTATAGTACCACAGAAAGAGTCATTATGTACATTCTTAACAAAGTGAATAATTTTTCAAAAAGTAGAAATCCCTGCTTGTTTACTCCCAATATTCAGTCAATTGGCAGGTTTTCTGTTTCTTCTTTTACAAAAGTGTCATTTGTCCCACGAGCGTATGTGCTGAGCCTTCAAAGCATTGAGGGGAGGAGGTGCTTAGGAAGTTGATTTTTCTCTTTCCTACTAAAATGCCCAACCTACTAAAATGCCTGAGATAGGACTCAGATAATGTTAAGAGATTATAAAGATAGAAATATTTCAAAAGGAAGAAAGGAAAACCACAAACTACTACTACAATTTTGTCCAGCATTCTTTTAGAATGGTGACTACCTGTTCCTAGAATTGCAGAGAGGTTTTTCAAGTTGAGATGAGACAACAGATGTAATTTTTGCTGCATGGAGAACAAGGAAGAATTTGCTATCATAGACAAGGTGCGATAGTGATGCTCTGAACTCACTGTCACAGCGTATTAGGGACAGCTGGCAACAGGCGTTGGGCACACGGTTGCAAACAAACAAGTAATAAGATTGATAAATGATTGACTTTTGGGGTGCAAGGAAATAAATTATTGAAAGACTGCACTGTTGGATTCTTTGTAAAAGTTGTCTGGTAGAGAAACCTTACCTTCAATCACAAGTTTTATTTGCCAATATCAAACATGATACTGAATCCAGCTAGCTGGGCTACACCCTGTCCAATAAAATGACAAGAAGCAAAAGAGCAGAAAACAACCAAGATGTCAGCATGCCTACTGGAGGGTTGATGCAGTCTTCTGCCAAGGTGATACTTTGCTTTCATGCCAAAACAGTGATCTAAAGTTTTATCCTGAAGAAACAAGAGACTTCATGGGCTTCCATAGGTTTCTTGGTGAATATTATTCTTGTGCATTCTGTTCTTTGATGTATTAATTTTGATCAATACATCAAAATCAGGTACAAGGCAGACCTTTTCTTTGTTGGATTCCAAATGTACAAGAGATCTACATTTCCTGTATTTGTATGGACAGTGTTATTAGTCAGTTCTCACATTGCTATAGGTTGGCGCAACAGCTTAATATAAAGAACTACCTGAGACTGCGTAATTTGTAAAGAAAAGAGGTTCAGCCAGGCACAGTGGCTCACACCTGTAATCCCAGCACTTTGGGAGGTTGAGGTGTGTGGATCACTTGAGGCCAGGATTTCGAGACCAATATGGCGAAATCCTGTGTCTATTAAAAAAAAAAAAAAAAATTAACTGGGCATGGTGGCATATGCTTATGGTCCCAGCTACTCAGGGAATGAGGCCTGAGATTGCTTGAATATGGGAGGCAGAGGCTGCAGTGTGAGGAGATCGCACGACTGCGCTCCAGCCTGGGCAACAGAGCAACACTGTCAAAAAAAAAAAAAAAAAAAAAAAAAAAGGAAAGAGGTTTAATTGGCTTACGGTTCCACAGGCTGTACAGAGAACCTGGCTGGGGAGGCCTCAGGAAACTTATAATGGTAGAAGGCAAAGGGCAAGCAGACACTTTCTACAAGGTTGGAGCAGGAGGAAGAGAGCAAAGCGGGAGGTGCTACACATTGTCAAACTATCAGAACTTGTGAGCGTTCACTCACCATCATGAAAACAGAAAGGGGGAAATCTACCCCAATGATCCAATCACCTCTCACCTGTCCCCTCCTCCAACATGCCTGGTTACCATTTGACATGAGATTTGGGTAGGGACACAAAGCCAAACCCCATCAGACGGCTTCAGCCTCAAACAGCATCCCTTATGTCAAACCTAGAACTTAGATAGCAAAGGATTATTAACAGTTATTAATTTACACATTCGGAGGAAAGCAGGATTCCTATACATCTAGGCTATAAAATAACTTGAAATGCAAACTTGTGTAAGAAGAAACAACCAAATTTCGAACAACATGTTAGGATTTTGGAGAAATTTATAGAGCAAGAGAAACAGAGAAACAAAGCATGGGAAATAAATATTGTCTAGAAATTTCAGTGTTAGGATATAATCAAGATTGAGTTTTTGTACATTTGGAATCCAACAAACAAAAGGTCTGTCTTGTACCTGATTTTGATATATTGTTAAAAATCAATACATCAAAGAACAGGACGCACAAGAAGAATATTCACCAAGAAATCTATGGAAGCCCATGAAGTAGAGAGACCCGGCCAGACAGTCAAATGAAGCCCCCAGTGGAAACATTACAGGAAAGCAGATTTTGGTTAAATATTGAAATTGTTTCAGTTAAGCTGTTGCAAAACAGTATCAGTCCAAATGGGATGCAGTGTGCACCATGTAACTCAGGAGATTCAGGCAGGGGTCTGTGCCCACTTGTTGAGGGATGACACTCAACTGGGATCCACCGCAAATGAAATAAGGCCATCTCAGTCTGAAAAATTCCAGGAGCTTTTTGTTTGTCATGTTTGTGACATACTAAGTGTTTTCATTCATTTGCATTTTGTGGCCCTTATTTTCAATGCATCTCTGCCTTATATTTGTAGTTAAAATCAATGGTTCTACTTGATATTCTTTCTGTATATCTTCAACATTTTTCCATTTCTCATCATATTTCTCTTAGATTTTAAAAAATATGAAAGAACCCTCATGGTTTTAGGTTTTAATCTCTCTACCTACTAAAATGCCCTTGTGCTTTTCGTCATATTCATTGACCTTCTTTTTCCTTTACCTATGTCTCTCCTTCTCTTTGTTTCTCTTTCTCATTCTCTCAAGACAAACTTTCAAGCTGAAGATCCACCATGGCCTAATTTAGACAGAATGACTTTCTTCTTGAACATTATTTGCAACTCATCTTCCCCAAACTTAAACAAGTGAAACTAGAGCTTTTTTTCTCTCTTCAAGTTCCAATTAGTTTACATAGTTCAATGAGCAAGTCTTGTAAATTCTTCTTTCTAAAGAACATTTCTTGCAATTGGCTTGAATCATCTCAAGTTAAGTCCTGCTGACAGTGAGGACTCCTGTGCAGAAATGGTCAGCAAATTATCTTTTCACACAAAGGACAAACTACTGTGCATGAAGAGCTCCATGCTTCAGGATAGCTAGAGTGAAGCCATCGACATCATCATGTGCAAGTGGTACTTTGCACTGGATTTATTAACTCAGCAAAATCTATGCATACTCTATTAACTAGCTGTAAATGAGCTTTAATAAACATATGCAATACAAATCTTGATTATTGCATATGTTACACATTTATTAAACTCTTTTATAAACTCCAAACATAAAAAATTCATACTATTGCATAAAGGCTGAATTTGGATTTACTTTTCGTCCAAGAATAATGCCACTCGGATGTTTTAAAAAAATAGATCACAGTAAATAATTAGTATTGAACACTACTTTTTTAAATTTAGTAACACGAATAAAAATAACTTTGGAAGAAACTGAAAGTTTAGGAATGTTATTAGTTTATTATTGCTAGTTTAAACACTGGAAGATTAAATCAATATAGCTGAATGATTTGTCTGTAACAATGTAATTAAATACCCCATTAGGTGCAGCTCAAGCACTCAGTATTTGTGGATGGAGAAAACTATACCAGTTATCACTTTTTATCTCTCTTTCCATTTGAATAATCCTGTAAGTGCCCTTTTACTAACTGACAGTTTGAAAATTACTTTATCTCTCTGCATTCATTTTCTCATTTGTTAAATTAGAGGAAGGGTACTTTCTTCCTCCTGGGTTGTGAGGATTAAATGAGATGATTCATGAAAACAGCTTCATCCAGAATCCAGCCTATAAAAAGCACTAAATAACTGTTACCCATTTTTAAGACAGTTAACACAAAAGGAACTTGGAACAAATTAATAAGTCAATAATCTCATTAAAAATTTAAAAAATTATAAATCTCTACTCCAGCAATGGCAATGTGACTGGAAGAACAACTCCCTGAGATTTATAATTCTAAGAATGCATCAATGTTTAAGGGAGGAGATTTCTAACTTTCCATCACTGATTTGACTAAAGTCACAGGATCATGTCACAATATTGGATATTAACCCATAGCTTTGATAATGGAATTCTAAAAACATGTTTATCTTCCTGGTCTAGAACACCTCAAATAGCACACTGTCTATAGAATGTACCGTGTTTTCAATAACCCAATGTTGAGCCATTTCTCTGAACATAACTTATTATAGATGAGTTAACTATATTGATAGCCACTTTTTAAACTTTTCAAACTTTAAGCAGTTTTTTTTTTTTTCTGGTTGAATATTTCTTTGAGCCAAACAAATTAAACCTTTGCAGCTTCAAAAGGAATAGCTAAGTGCTGATCATATTAACTGCATAATTTCAGAGTCAATTTTATGTTGTACATGCCAAAGATTTTCAACCAAGAAATTAAACAGTAATTAGAATTTATCTTCCAATTACAATCTAAAAGTGATCTTTAAATGTGCTAGATTGTGTTTCACAGGTTTTTATAATGGAAATTCTCACATTACAAAACTATCATTTTAATAGGTGTGCTTGGTACATTATGCATTGGGCATGGAAGTTATTTATTTAGAGAGAATTATATTAATACTAAAATCATTTATATGCTAAGTGATTATTATTCAGGAAAGGTTTTATTTGCAATGAATTATTTTTTTAAATATGGGAAACAAAGTAAAATTTAAGAGTGCAATAAATTTCTAGTAAAAGAAGGTAGAAATTTTAAGAAAAGTAGGCTGATTTTCAGGAATAGGGTTATAGAAGTGCTTCTCCATAAGGTACTAGTAAATGTAGATTAATGCCTTATTTTGAATTACTTCATAAATAGTATAAGAGTACTTGTTCAATCAGTTATTATTAAGAGTAGGAGAACACCCTTCTCTGTATAATATACAACCGTGTTTACCTGAAATATCAAGTTGGCAAGGTAAATTAAGTATACACGGCAAAGCAATTTTTAGTGTATTTACCTGTTATATTTGGGAGAATTGTTGGGAGAACTATGTGATTAGTTAGGAAAAGAGATTGTGAACAATTGCACCTAAAACAAATGGTCTTTTACCAAAGAATTATGTTTAGAAATGAAAACACTGTGTAAATTAAATTGCCTAAAAGAGTAGGGTGTAAGCTTGCTCTATATCTTACTAAAATTTGTACAAATGAATCATATGTGAGTTACTATTTTTCCCCATGAGACCCCCAGAGACTCTGGTCTCTTTGCACATGCCCACTTCCTTTTCAACTTTCCCCATAAGTTGAAGCAGCACAAGACCCTCATCAAATGGTCTGTGAAATCTTGGACTTCACTGCCTCCAGAATCATGAGCCAAATAAACTTCTTTCTAAAAATAAATTACCCAGTCTGAGCTATTCTGTTACAGCAACACAAAAATGGACGAAGACAGCCATGTACACAGATTTTATCCATAACTCTGAGAAGGAATTTGGCTGGGATTAAAAAAAAAAAAAGTTGAAGGCACGCCATGTGGTTACATGCCTTCTCACACAAAAGTGGAACAAAGTTCGAAGATTCTGTTTGATGTTTTTAATTAGGTGAACTTGCTGATAGTTTTCTGTGTTTAGAGTTTTTCTCAAGGTATTATTGATCACTACTCCACAATAGAATTGATGATATGAAAACGTTTTTGCTTCATAATGCATAAGAATTTGTGAAGATCAGCAACAGCTACTTTCATCTGCCAGCATATAATAGTTGTTAAATCGGATCAATGAAACTTCCATTTACTTCAGTACCTCAAATAAAAGAAATCTTTTGATCAGAACTACCTTAGAAATGCTATTTCTGGCAATCCAATTTACACTTTCAGAGTACCTGCCACTCAGATTTAGAAGGAGGACCTGCTTATTTCTTGGGTGCTGGCTTTGGTTCATTCCTATGACCTTGGGCAAGTCATTTGATCCAGTGCTCAGCTTTTTCATCTGTAAAGTAAGAATAATGACTCCAAAAATAATACTTTCCTGTCTTTTCTATTGCTGGCCCATGGGATTTTAGGTAATGTTGATGTAATTACTCAGGAAATGATACGTACTGTCTGTGACGGGGAACCTGCAGTGGGACAGGGGACACCACTGGCTGGGAGACTTTACTGAAATTTTACTAGTGATGCCATTCTTTTATCGCTGTGCTAACCTCCTGAAAGGCATGTTGAACTTCCTGATTTTATTCTCCGCTTATATGTAAATCATTGAATCATTAGATAGCATGATTCAGGTTGGAAATGACAATGAAAATCTTTAAGCCCTGTGTCTTGCCATGGCCATTCAAGGTTTTACACATTTTCAGTCTTCTCTGACTTATGGGAGTGTTGAGCTGCGCTACCTTCACTAAATGTTGGCAGTTAATTTTGTATCTTCTTGAACATGTACTTCAAGCTCCCAGTCATGGTCATCCAGGCACCAATTTTTTGTTGATTTCATTCCAAAACCTCAATTCTACAGATGTCCCTCCAATATTTCTGTCCCCTTGTTATTCAATCAAACACGAATCAAGGTATTGTGAAGGGACTTTGCAAATGGAATTAAGGTTACTAATCTACTGACCTTAAAACATGTAGTTCCATGTCTTGTAACAAAAAAAAAAAAAGTGAACAAAGTTAGAAGGTTAGTTAACACTTTGCTTGAGTAATGCTCTTTGATGAATCACACGAGCCCTTGAAAGCAGAAGAGGAAGGCAGATGAGATGCGGCAGAAGGGGAGGCCGAGTGATAGGAAACCCTCCATTGCTGGCTTTGAAGATGAGATGGTCATGGGCCAGGGAATGTGGGCCGCCTCAAGCAGTTGAGAGCTCCTCACTGCTGACAACCAGCCAGGAAATGGAGACCTCAGTCCTGCAACCATTGGAACTGATTTCTATCAACAACTGGGATAAGCCTAGAAGTGGATTCTTCCTCAGAATTTCTACAGGGAAAATAGGGCAACTGACACTTTGATCCCCTTATTAGATTCTAATCATATCACATAGCTGAGTCTGCTGGATTTTTGATTGGCAGAACTGTGAGATAATATGTGGGTGTTGTCCTACGTGGCTAAATTTGTGACAATAGAAAACCAATACGCTCTTCATCCATCCCCCCATTCAGCAAATATGTATTGATCTCAGGAACTGCTAAGAACAATTGCTGAGTTGGAGATAAAGCAGTGAAAAAAAAAGACAAAAATCCTTGCCTTCATGAAATTTACATTCTAGTAACAATACCTACATTAAAACAAACAACAAACAAACAAATAAACAAACCCTAGCTTCCAGCTCATTGCTGTTTGTTCTCACAGGCCTATTAGATTAGAACAAGACTGCACCTATTAGGCAGTCCTGATGATGGGAAATGCACCAGGTGATGTATCATCCTCCCTGACCATATGTCACACACAATTGAGTGGACTTGCAAATCTAGTTGGTTGATAGCTTCAGGACAAATGGTCTCTAATGCGCTTTGTTTGGGTTTATAAGCAAGACATACATATCATCATGTGGTCCTTAGCAAAGATTTACTAAAAATTATATACATTGCAGCTCCTAGCAAATACTTGGGAAAAAATGGTCTTAGAAATTTCAAGAGAGACCTGATGGACAATATTTGGAGGTAGCCGAGAGAGGGAGATTCTCCTTGGGATCTTCCCAGGATGCAAGGCATGTTAGTAGCACTGATGAAGCTGACATTCTTACTCTTCTGCAAGAGGATTATGTTGATGGCGGTAAATCTGAGATTGGATTGTAGTCCTTCACTATTTCATTAGCTAAGACAGTGCATTCAGTCTAAACAGCACTATTTCTGCCATTTAGCAATCTCAATAAGTCTGCCATCAATGCTGGATTTTACTGTTCCAAGTTGTACCCTGACCTCAGAGTCAGGTTATTATAGAGAGGAGTAGAAGTAAGGATGTATGGTTAGAAGAAACATGAAGTTTGCAGGATGGGGTCCATGTGTGGCAAGGTGCCCATCCTTTTCTAGACCTGCTTGTTTCCTGATGGTAGTGAAAACGTCCTTCAACCCTCAGGCCTTCCGTGGCTGTACACATTGATTCAGCTTCACCGGGCGAGGCTCTGGGGAAGTCTTTGAGGGATTTGGTAAACGGAAAATGACTGTGTGGCAGCATATTGTCCCTTTGTAAAGGATTTTTTAGGAAGCTTTGCTGCATTGGCATGTAGAAGGCACTCAACTTTTTTTTTTTTTTTTTTTAATTTTAAATGAATAAGCGAAGGATGTACTATGTGATTCTCTCTTTGGCATCCCCCCAAAAAAAACTTTCATAAAAACCATGCTGCTCTCTATTGCTTTTGGAGTTAGCCTGGTGCATTAGTCTTTGTACAGGCAGTGCAACTAGGCTTAAGGTAAGAGCAGGAAGGCCTCATGTTCCACCGCCACCAGTGGCTAGCTCAGCATGTACATAAAGAAAGGTGAATGTGCAGGTTGTTTTTTAAGCAGGTTTTTACAGGCCTGACATCACACTCCTTCTCCTCACTCCATGGTTGCCTATGGTTCTAACAGAAATTCTTTTAGAAATTTTAGTTGGCCATCAAAAAAATAGAAAAAGTACTGATTCTGTTTGAATATCATTATCCTACACTCACAGTTTATAAGAAACTTTGGAAGGACAGAATATGCTTCCAGACAGAACAATATCTAAGACATTTGGTTAGGTGGGTGTTTACCATATTTATAATAAATAAAGACACACACAAACATATACAACATTCATTGATTTCTGTTAGAAAAACTATAAACTTCTCAAAACCCGAGGTACGCAAATAAATATCCAACTAGCATGCAGGTCAAACACAATGCTTAAAATAATAGGAAAATTACCAGGCAATAATCCTGTCATTACAGGCCAATTACATTCTTGGTTTTTAAATGTTAGTATTGTATCACTAGTTTTTTAGTTTGTGACAAAGATACCTTCAAGAAATAAACTTAAGATGAAATGTAGGGGCTTTTCAAGGGGGAGCAGAGGCAGAGTTGTAATCAGTATGCAAAATCTAAACTAAAAGTCATTGAATGGAGAGTGATTTTTAATTTCACTGTGTGACCACCTCAAAATGAATATAAATATGCTCACTAAAGCTCATATTAAAGTACTGTATTTAAGAGCAAAAAATGTAAATTGATCTTTGAGGGCTCTGAACAGAACTTGGTCATAATAACGTTGCCATCATTATCTTTTTTCTTTATTACTTGGAACATTAATTCAAGATATACATGAGAATATAATACAGAAAGCAGGCAAGCAAGAAAATATCAATAATATTTGCAGTTTTTCTAGGGAATATGTCCATTGTATTTTTCAACTCCACCTTTATTGATGGTTAAGCTTATTCTGAGCCATTTATATTCCATTCTGTCAAAGTAAAATTACAGATTTTAAGAAAGGCAATAAAATGGAAAGCCGATTTCATACTAAGTGGAACATGTCTCCAACAGTTTCCTATTTGGAGAAAGCAAACCACAAGTGTGGCAGGGAGTTGACAAGAGGGTCCCTCCACCTGGGTGAGCTACGGACCCAGGCAGGTGTGGAGGCCGCCCTCAACAGAACTGCTTTAAAAGCCACGCGCTGGGGGGACAGCGGGACGTGCCTTGGTGTCGTCGGAGGGCGCGGTGGCTGTGCTCTTCTCTTGGCCCTGCAGCTGGAACCCTCTCGAGCACCCTGAAGGTGTCCCCAAGGGCTGGCCGCGCGATGCCTGGGCCTTCCCTGTGGTGCAGAATGGAAAGGCCGAGGCAGCAGGGCTGGAGGCCGGGCAGCACGCCGGGTGATCAGTGCACGGCATGGGAGTGCGTTTCTCATGGCGAGCGTGCACTGGTGGGGGCATTTTTGACCCTGCGTGATCGGGATCCAGAAGGGCCCAGGGATCCCCGCGCGAGAGGCTGAGGCCAATGCAGCTGCAGGGCCGTGGGAGCCGGACACGGGTCCCTGCAGGGGAGGCCGCGGTGGGTTCGGGCCGAGCCATAGCCGCCTCTACCGGGCTGTCCTCGGCCCCTGGAGCCGCCCTGGAGTCCAGGCAGCCAGGGCTGCTGCGTCACTCCCGCCCTCCCGACCTCTGCTGCAGGGAATTCCTACACAGAGGCAGGGAGAGGCGAGGCGACACAAGCCAGTCCCTCTGCGAGCTCCTGGCCCGGAGCCCGTCCGCACTGGGCGGGGAGGGAAGTTCTGAGAGTGAAGCAAGCTCGGCGTTCCCACCAGTCTCTGGAAGAGCACGTGCGATTCAAGGAGCCTGGGAACTCAGGGGAGGGCAGAACAGTTTGCTCACCCTCACTACCCACCCTGGGGTACCGCAGTGGCAGGGAAAGGCTCCTCCACCCAATCAAGCTTAGCGTTAGCCTCTCACCCGCTTCAAACGGACCTTTTAACGATGGTATGAATAGTGATATTCAACATAACAATTACCCTTAGTGACATTCTTATTTTCTCTGCAATGTCCACAAAGAGACCTTGAAAAAGTCATTAGTTGGTGCTCACGGAAGATTTGCATATAAAGGAAAATCAGAATGAACTCTTAATTATCAGCAAATCCAGCATAGATGATATTTTAGGGGACTTAAAAACTACAAATTATGAGCTGACTGAACAGAGAAGCCTCCTTAAATTAAAGCTTTAGAAATTGCTATTTGCTTTCTTGCTCAGATTAAGTAAAACTTTCTGTTGCATAAATAGAAAAGAACGCTGTTTTCTCTTGGGCGAATATCTGCATGCCTGCTCATTTGGGGCCCATCTTGAGTGTTTAAATACAGTAAAGCATATTATACAGATTTCTCTAGGCAGATCTGTAAGACCTTAGCTGAATTGGTGGCAATTCTGATTGGGAAATGTGCCAGTTCCCAGCTTGCAGGAAGGATGTCAGTGGCCAAGCGCTAGAAACCAGCCGCAACCCAGCTATTTTTTCTGTGGATTCCTGTTGCGGTACCTCTGAGGGGTGGAGGGATGGCAAGGTGTCAGAGGCGTTTAAATCAGAGCAACTCCATCTTAAATAGAAGCTGGGTAAAGTGAGGCTGAGACCTACTAGGCTGCATCCCCAGACAGTGAAGGGATTCTAAGTCACAGGGTGAGATAGGAGGTTGGCATAAGACACAGGTCATAAAGACCTGGCTGATGAAACAGGTTGCAGTAAAGAGGCCGGCCCAAACCCACCAAAACCAAGATGGCGACGAGAGTGACTTCTGTTTGTCCTCACTGCTACACTCCCACCAGCACCATGACAGTTTACAGATGCCATGGCAGCGTCAGGAAGTCACACTACACGGTCTAAAAAGGGGAGGCGTGAATGATCCACCCGTTGTTTAGTATATCATCAAGAAATAACTGTAAAAATGGGCAACCAGCAGCCCTTGGGGCTGCTCTGTCTATGGAGTAGCCATTCTTTTATTCCTTTATTTTCTTAATAAACTTGCTTTCACTTTACTCTATGGACTTGCCCTAAATTCTTTCTTGCGTGAGATCCAAGAACCCTCTCTTTGGATCTGGATCGGGACTGCTTTCCTGTAAGAAAAGCACACATTTCAAACATGGCTTTGAAAACAGGTCCAGCCAAAAGCCAGTTGTCCCAACTGTCACCCGGCATCTGGGCTCTTCCGCCTGTTGAGGGGGGATACAAGAAACAGGACCTCTACCCAGCAAGGCAGATTGGGAATAACTGGAAGGTGCCAGCCCTCTGTTCTTCTAGTGGGAGCGGAGTCAGGGGAGATTACTGAAAGGATGGGATGTCTGAGTATGGATCTGAAGGGAAGAGCAGAGATATCTCCCAGGGGTCCCTGGACTGGCAGTAGGACAGCTTGCAGGCTGAGAAGCAGGCTTCAGATCACATGGCCTGTTCCACACACAGGCAGGGGGTACGAATGCCAGTTCGAGCTTCATCCTGAGCTGCTGTTTCCATACTGCAGTTCCCTTTGAGGACTGAACTCTGACTTTTTACTTCTCTTGCCCAAATTCCTATCTAAGGGACCTGGGGAGTTACGCCCCACAAACCATAAAATCTCATCAGAGAGGTTTCATTTAAACCTATATAATGTGGTTTACTTTCCAGCCTGACTCTGGCATCACTTCACATGACAGACAAAGAAGAAAATCAAAATATTTCACCCCAAAATATGTTTCTTTGCCATATTTTGAAATGGCCTGAAAAGTCAGTTTAGGGGGGAGAAAGTTGTACCTGTAAAGAAACTCTATTAACATAATAGATCCTTCCCCATTCCGTGCCCTCCCAATCCTGAAGAGATTTGCTGAGAGTCTAGCATCTTTTAAGGGTCTGATTAGGAAACATTTGCCAACTTATTTTCTCTAAGGGCACCACCTGTGAGACTTCATCTACATAATAAGAAACCTGGTTTCCACAACCCCTTATCTTGACCCAGACACTCTTTTCGGTTGATTCCAGGTGTTTAGACAATAACTTAAGTCTTTCAACCAATTGCCAATCAGGAAGTCTTTGAACCCACCTATGTATGACCTGTAAACCACCACCTTTCTGGACCAAACCAATGTATACCCCACACATATCGATTGATGTCTTTTGTCTCCCTAAAACATACAAAAACCAAACTAACTCAACCACCATAGGCACATGTTCTCAGGACCTCCTTAGACTGTGCCTTGGGTCATGGTCACTCATATTTGGCTCAGAAGAAGCCTCTTTAAGTATTTTACAGAGTGTGACTCTTTTTGTTGATACTTTTCATCACCATTTCAGAACCAATGAATGGGATTCTCCTACACAAGCCATTCTAGATACACCACATTTGCCACTGGTCTAGAAACAATGGGGATGTTCCTGGGCCATGAACCTGTCTGCAACTCAGTATCCTCCTGGAAGTCTGATCTCTTCAGGTAAAGTTGCATAAGTGGGGACAGTGGTAAAGCCAGATGCTGGTGAAATGGGGATGCCCAGAAAAAACTTGGCCATGACAATTTGGAAATATTTATACAGAGAAACCACAAATATAAGGGCCAAAACGGAACACAGTGGAAAGAGGTTGGGATTTCACTAGTTCACTGGGGCAGGCAAGTGAACCTGTTGATACAGTCCTGTGTGTAGGTCACTACTCAGCCCTCCTTTGCAATGACATGAGAGGGCCAGGGAAGGAACTAAACTGTCTTCGGGGGAAGGGAGAGCTGAGCAGTGAAAGTTTGTTTGGGTTGGAATATTTGCAATTAGGAATTATTAGCATCTAGAAATGAACTTTGCATTGCATTTCTGACTGCTGGCATATGGGAAAGATATTGATTACTGAATATTTCATATCTAGATATTAATAATCATCTTAGATATTAATAATGATTAATAATCATCTTAGATATTAATAATGATATTAACTTAAACAGATTTCACTTAATTTTCTTGGAAGGACCATATAAAGCCACATATATTCAGTTCTCTCCATAACATAAACCCTGTGCGGCAGGTAGGAGACATTTACCTAACATGCTAGTTTCAAAGCACTTACCCTCAATTCCACAGTTCATTCCCCTTCTTCTCTCCAAGTAGATACTCCTGAAAAATGACCTTCTTATAGTTCTCTGCAGGCCAATGAACTTCTTTAATCCTCCCAATAACTTCCTTTTTAAATTACGGAGACTAAGGCACAGAGTTGTTACATAACCCATCAAAAGTCACAGATGGCAAACAGAGTTTGAACCCAGAAAAACTGCAGCCAGAGCCTTCGCTCCTCAGTGCTGTGCTCGGCACCCTCACGCTTTGTCCCATTTCTTGTTTCTCCACAAATTATTCCATGTGCCCAAAGCATCTTGCCCTGCCTTGTCCACCAGGTGACCCATATTTATTGGTCCAAATCCCTTTAGGGACAGAGTGGCCTGAGCCTCTTGCCCAGCTGGTTTGGGCCGGGACAGGCCCAGGTGACATTGGCCTCACCGTGGCCAGGTTCCTGGAGACTGAGCTGGTGCAGCAGCACCCAGGGGTGCTGCTATGGGATCCCCAGGGCAGCATCCAGAGCTGTTGGAAGTGTGAGCTTCCATCTCTGGTTAGTTTGCAGCATTACTGAAGAAGAAGAAAAACATCAATTCCCTGCATCTCCCCTAAAACTTATCCAGGTCCAGTTTCCTTCTTAACTAAACAAACCCCTCCTGCTGAAAGGAAAAGGCATGACATTTTTGTTGTTGAAAGAAGGAGTTTTCATTCATCCGTGCAGAGCAGGCTCAGTATCAGTAGTTATGGCAATGTGAGGGAGTGAAAGGAACATGAAACCTCTACCTTTATTTATCAAAGATGAGATTTTTCTCTCCACAAGCTGTTGGAAAGAGGTAGAGCATCTGGACTGGATTGAATAGTGTCTCCCCCAAATTCCTGTCTTTTCCAGAACTTTAGGATGTGGCCTTACTTGGAAATAGGGTCACTGCCAATGTAAGTAGTTAAGATCAAGTCATATTGGAGTATTGGAGTAGGGTGGGCCCTGAATCCAATCCTTATGAGGACTGGTATTCTCAGAGGAAGAGGAGAAGAGACATGGAGACAGATGCACAGGAAAAAAGGCCACATGAAGGTGTGGCGGGACTGGAGTGACGCGTCATCCACAAGCCAAGGAGCTCAAGGACAGCAGGAACCTCCGGAAGCTCAAGGACGGCTGGCACCTCCAGAAGCCAGACAGCAGGAAGGAGGCTTCCCCGGAGTCTGCAGTAAGAGCCGGCCCTGTCTACACCTTGATCTTTAACTTGTAGCCCCCAGAACTGGGAGACGATACATTTCTGTTGTTTAAGCCACTCTGTGTAAGATAATTTGTCACATGGCTCCAGGAAGCTAAGAAACAGCCTTCAGAACTGGATTCGCATTTCTTTAGTCATTGCCCTACCTGGTTACAGACAACTCGGAATAATCCGCCCCTCTGGGCAGGCGCAACCAGGAAGGTCTACAGAGGAGACTGCATGGAGATGTAATTCAGTTTGTGACTGACCCCACTCCCTCCATGGTGCTTTTTACAAGTGGATTAGGGTTGAAAATAGACTCAAATGTAGCAGTCTCAGTGAAGAGGAAAGGCATTTAACCTCATAAGCATGTGTAGGTTTCACCTTGGTAAAGAGGTCTTTATGGGCTGACCACGCGTGGGGGCATCAGGTGAGGGAGGCCTGAGCCCTTCCCAGGACCATCTGCTGTCCTGGGCTGCCCTCTTAGATCACTGCACAATCATCTCTTTCTGCAGAAATGAGTCCTCCATCCCCATCCTCAAAGATTTTCCAGGCTTTGAGAGCTCTGCTTATAGAGAACGCTTGGAAGAAGTAGGGATATTGCACTTGGAGAAGTAAATACCGAGGGGGAAGGAAAGTTTTCTATAATTTCCCGAAGGCTTGCTATGTGGAAAAGGATTAACCATTGTGCTGTGCAGTTTAGACAAGGGAGGTGAACCAGATGGAAATGTTAGGTGTAAATTTCCTTTCAAAACAGGAGCTGGTTTGTACTTTCTTTGGAAGTACAACAGGTTACCCCATGAAGTAGTGTGGCCGCTTGGACGATACAGAAGAAATAAGTACTGGTTGTGTAGACTGAGTTAGTGAACTGATTTCACACAAGCACATATTAGGTACCTGATTCTACTAGGTGTGCCAAGCTCTATATAAGAAAAGGAAAGACCAACACAAACATTTTGCCTTCGTGGAAGTAATGATTGTATAGTTTGGTAAACTGGATATACTCTTAGACCAAAGGACCCCTATGTGGATCTTCCAACTTTATAATCCTAGGATTCTGTGTAGATGAATGAGTTAAGTGTGCATGGAGGAAGTGCTCAGAGAGACTAGATATATGCATGACAATTCCAAATCTAACGTTCAGAAATGTTGGAAGCAGCAGTTCTAATAATTTCTTCAGTTAATTTAGGGTAATCTCATGGTTCAAATTTAACACATTTAACCATTTCAAAGGAACTTCGAAGCAAATTTCTAAAATGTAAATCATGAACGCAAAGTTGTTCAGAATTCCATGGGGAATGAACCTTAATTCCAAAATTAAATGTAAATCTCTGTGAGGAGAAATAACCTTTATATACATCAACTATGAGACAGAAAAACTGAAAGTTTTGTTGCTGCTGTTGTTTGGTAAACAGTCCATTCCCAGAAGTTCATCAACGTTTGAAAAGAGCATGAGAATTGGTCCCAGAGAACTCACAGGAATATCAAGGAGGGTTATCAAGGAGGGTTTGAATCAGGTTGACTTATAAGGCCTAGGTTCTCATTAGAAGTTGTTTTAAAAGACGATCAGCATAAAATAATTACTTCTATTTTTTAGAAGCCATTTAAATTATAGGTCAAAGATGTGGTACAAACATCCTAAAATTTTGCAAACTTCAGGCATCCTCATTCCCTATATATTTTAATGTGCCTGCATCTGAATTAAAATGTTAAGTCTCTTTAATGAACTTTTTATTAGTCTACAATGGCATACATCTTAGAGTTATCTTAGATAAAGCCAAGCTATTTGATTTCTACAAATGTGGGGACATGATATTTCATTATTATGTTTACTTTTGCATATTTCATGACATAAATTTACAACATTATCAGAGTCTCTGATATCTGGAGTCTGAAATCTTTTAGGTAGGGATTGTTTAGAACTATTAGTACTGTTAGAAAAGAACCAAAATATGGTAAACAGGCCTATCGGAGAGCCCTAATCTGCTGGCAGAGCCCATATTCCAGCTGTAAATGCTTTAATGCCATTTATTGGCTCATGCTCCTTAAATGTAATACTCTGCATCATTAATTTCGTAGTTTCTTCTCTGAAAGCTATAAATTGAAGATTCCTATTGTTTTAATTTTCTGTAACCTTTGATAACATTTGTGAAAGAACATAGGAAAGAATAAATTGCTATTGGCTGTATGACAAATGCATTCAAGGAATATTTTGTAGAAACTCCTCTTTCTCTTTCGCCTCAAAGCAGTCACTGGAAAGACAGCATGTTTTACGTCCAAAAGTCACTGTTTAGAATGCAAGGAAATCAGCTCAAAAGCTTAGATAGCAGTTTGGTTGTTCCGAAGAGGACCCTGGCCCAGGCTTTCCTTGTCTGTGCCAGAGAGGGGTTTCTCTTTTTCAAATACGATGCTCCCTAAACACCAGTCACATATTCAAGCTGAAAGATTGTGCCAGAAAAGAATGGATTTGAAAACCTGTTACCGGTGAATGAATCTGAGTCTTTGACTTGTTTGGCCACTCGCCCTGCATTTGGCAATTAGAGGCAAAATGATCCACTTGAAGCAAAGGCACTGTTGCAGCTGGTGAGACCAGGAGGCCACGGCCACTCACAGGTTCACAGAGGGCCAAGTGACGGGTCACCCAACGAGAGAGCGCTATGGGCCACACACAACACTTTCAGTTGCCTGGTTATGTTGTTACAAAATAATTCATAGAGCATGATATTCTTCTATAATATATACTACTGTATGTGTATAATTTTGTATACGTATATAATGTTGTGTAATCATAATGGCTTCAGTCATGAACAATCATGTGTAATCAGTCATGGACAGGCTCTGTGTGAAGGGGCCCTGAACACCTTGTCTCTAATTATGCCCACCCTAATGAAAAGTCGTTACGATGTATATTTTGTGCAGACAAAAAAATTGATGATTAGAGACTTTAAGGGATTTGCCTGAGGTCACAGCTTTTCTGGTTCTAAAATGTTACTGTTTAGTCTACACTACCATTCACATCTCAGATTTATCTGTTCTTGTTTTCACTACAGCCTAATTAAACTCTGTGAAAAATACTATTAACAAACATGAGTATACAGCCACTCTCTCTGCTAGAACAGCAATGATCTAGTGGGGCTGGCTCTAAGTTTTCGTCGTTCTGATCGTGTAGACGGGGCCTGAATTGGTGCTGTGAGCATGGACTGTTCCTCCCTGCCCTACTTGATTTCCAACTGGTCCTTGAAAAGACTGGAAGCCTGGGCTCCTCCCGTGGGCCACTGCCACAATGTCCAGGTCCCTGGCTCTGCAGCCCCCACTGCTTATTTCAGAGGAAGTTCGTGCGACATTAAAACGGGAGACATTGTAGAAACCTCGGGCAGTAGAACTCATCTAATGTTTGCTCTTCGAGCGGATACTGACAGACAGACAGGTCACTGTATTTGAAAGAATATTTTCTCTCATTCTTTTTTGTCACTTGTATCTGGTCTCATTCTAAAAAGAATTTTGTAGTGGGACTTGAAAGAAATATTTTGAATCTGAGTTTAACGAGACATTGATTTACATAAAAGAGAAGTACAAAAAAGAGGAAATACAGAAACGTGCAATTGTTCTCTAATACATTGAAATTTAGGATGAGTTTTTTCTAACACTACATACTGTCAATTTCTAATGTAATTTTAATTGTAAATAATTATATCTGTTACTAAGGACATCTGCTTAAATAAAATAAGTATATATCATTTTGTGATCTATGTCATAAAGCAGGATTTATTAAAATGTTATTAAAGCTAAATCATTTTTTCTAGTGAGAATTCTAATGGAATTGAAAAATCCTGTGATAAGCTTTTTTCCTGAAAGAATTGGATCTAGGGTAACATAGCTACTTTAAGGAACAGTTTTGAGTTTTACAGCTAGAATGCTACAATTTCGTAGCAGGACCCTTTGAAAATACAGCAAACTGCAGGCTGGCATTGTTGTGACAGGTTTCTAAGATAAGTAGAAAATGAACCTGAAGATAATATTTTTCCCTTCAAATGTCGAAAAATGTTAAGCAGAAAAATAATTTAAATGTAGAATTCCTGATGCACGCATTTAGAAAGACTCCAAAAGAATTAGCTGAGTTTGGAACCAATTAAGGACTATAGTATGAACTTTAAATTTCCCACATTGATAAAATCTTACTAGGGATTTATTCTTAAAGTCAATCATTTTCTTTGTTCAGTATATGAACACCTGTGAGTTAAAGATTTAAAGAAAAACTATAATGAGAAAGCAGTAGAAACCAATTGTTTTGTTTAATAGTCTAGAGCTCCCAACAAGATTTATCTGTCTTTGTGGCAGCAATATTTATCCATCTTTATAGATCTCCTTGAGGATAAAGAAAGATTCTAATTGCCCTTTGAACATGACCGATTTTCTACTTTTATACAGGGATACAGAATGATGCTTAGATATAAGTTCTAGCTTTTATTGTGTGATCAACAAAAGCATTAAAGCAGTGTTGCAGCAGTTACCTCTTCCTAGATACTCAGGCAAGAAAAGGGAAATATGTTCAGTCTCATCTTCTATGATCATCAAGTACAGAAACAAACGTCCGCATGGGAGAAAAGCTACAAGAGGCAACTTTACAACAATTAAATGGAAACAGTAATAGTACATGCATCATAGGTTTGCATGAGGATTACTGAGGAAGTATTGGTGAATCGCACCCTTCAAAAATGTTAACTAAGACTTTTTGGGTGGCTGTTCCCTGATGCTTCCATCTCTTTAAGGATGCTACCATCTCTATCAGAACATCTTTATCTCTATCTCCCTCAAGTTACTAGAATCTAAATACAAGGTGTGCAGTTAGAGTTTCTTTTATGGACCTTAGTTGAACAAGGTGCACATCTGGAGTCTCCCATAACTTCATGGATATTTGCTGCTACTGTATAGTAAAAGTATGAACTATGAATGAAGACTATTTAAGTATTTTCCAAAAGTAGGAATGTTATTACTAAAACATTAAGTTTTGACAATAAGAGACTCAATTCTTAAAACCCAGTTATTACTTTGCTTAAAGACTAACCATCTTGCCTGAATGTCCACCTTACCCACAGCTCTTCAGACAATTTGAGCAGAATACCATTGCAAGCACTCCATTACAGGCATTTGTAAGCTCCTGTAACTCTAGTTTGAAGTCCTTTTTCTAAACATGTATAGTATAAAACATACAAGCCGGTTCTACTATTGAAAGAGAGCTAAGAGCTTTTTGAGAATTCCATGATTTCCTGAATAGTCTATGCCTGAAGCAGACGTAATAGCAATTGAGTAATAATATAAAAAATAGCGATTCTAAACAAAAGTCTGTTTGTGGCAGGAGCTGCCGTAAACTTAGCTTCTTGTTTGATTTTTTTCTTGAATGTATGATGAGCAGATCATGTTGCAAAAGTTTCATTCAGTGCTCCATTAAATTACTAACTTATTGATACCACTGTCAGGAAATAACTTCAATGTTGACTTATACCATGCATGTGAGAAGTATGGAACTTCAAAATTAACAACAACAAAGAAAATTAGGAAATCACACTCCTAATGAATAGATGTACATCCGCTGCCTGCCAAGGGTCACCAAAAACTTGCTAATATCTTTGTTAGGGTAAAATAGAACCATCTGACTTCATCTGTGTTTTCCAAAGCTTATAGAATCATGCAAAAAATAAATGAATCATCAAAACCATTTATCAGGTTTTAATAATAGTGCTTAAAAATTCCTCTTAAACCAATGGAAAAAAACCGACTGAAATTGTAACAGAAAGTATCTAAAGGCAGAATCACTATCAAGAAAAAGAACAAACTCAAAACCTACCAATGTATTCAAAAGACCGTTAAAAAAACTTCACAATGTAATTATTGGAAGCTTGTAGAATGGCTTCAGCGCTTCTGTACTGAGTAAGTAAGCTGTACGTGAGGAGTAATAAACGAAATTGTTAATTTTACTGTTTCCCTAGGGAGTAGCTGGAGAAGGGGTGGGAATATGCTATTTAGATCTCCAAATGGATCGTAGTTTATATGCAATAATAAATCCTAAACGTGTTGCTAAGTAACTCTACTACAAATCACTCCCTTTTTCCTTGGCTTAAAAGACATTTTGACTCATGGGCTCACTCACCATTCATATTCTTAAAGATGTTCAGGACGGGGAGGATTTGACGGTAATAAGGCACCAAGGCCTTGCCCACCATCTCAGCTGACACAACCAGATGCTGGAGGACCTTGAGAGTGACACAGATGACCTGTCGGTTTCGGAGATTCAAGGCATCTATACGGTGAAAGAAGGACCAAGCAGAAAAGATTTTAATAGAAAGCTTCAATTCTACAAAGTTAAGGCGAAGTTGTCTTGTGGTTGCATTTAATTAAACTGCGCTCTACTGGGGACCAATGGGCCTTTATTATTACAGCTTTGGATGACACATTGCAACCCTGATGTTTTAAATGGAATCTTGTCTGATTACTGTTTATTCTCCTACCTGCACTGATTTCTCACCAGCCCTAGGAATGCAGCTCATTTTCCCCTCGTAGAAGAGGCCCGGGCCCTGAGTTGGATAAGCAGTATGAAAGACAAAACATCACTTAGTGTTGCTGGAATTAAAGGAACCTATGCGGGTTGACAACGGATACATTTTCATACAACAATCTCTTTCATGCAACAATCCACACCATTCTTAAAACCATTAATGTGGAACAAGCATTTATTTGGGAAGGAGGGTTGGGCATGGTGTTCAAAACTATAGGCTGGTTACAAACACCGAGAATATTCTTGGTAGAAGTGAACATAAAGTGACTATATTTAGGCCCTCAAGAAAGTAGGAAAGAAAAGCAAAATGTTTTAAAGTTCAGTTAGAAGGAATCAACACATAAGCTACAAGAGACCACAGGAATATGACAGTTTTAAAGAAAGAGTTCTGAGTGCAAAGTAACAAGCTGTACAGATGAGACAGAGCAAGAGATGCCACCACGTAGGGTCTGAAAGGCACCATTTGCCCCAGTGGAAAGTACAGGGCGTCAGGAATCAGGATGCTGATAACTGGCTGTGTGAGCTTGGCCAACTTACTGGCACTTTCTTGGCCCCAGTTTCTTCAATTATGGGAGCCTGTTATGCACTTTCTGAGATGGCTAAAAGTACCATGGTTTAAGTAGAAGAGCCAGATAAAACATCTATTATAGAAGGTCAAAAGTGCAATTAATAAAATGTGATGCCTCTGATGACTCCAAGAAGAAGTCAAGGGCTCTTATTTGTAAGATGTTCTACCTTCTAATGAAAAAGATTGACTATGACCTTAAAGCAGATGCCCCTGGGAAGGGGACAAAAGGACCCAGGCTACAAAAAGAAATGATGCTTTGGTCAATACACCTCTGAGGCAGTCCTGACATTGTTCTTGAGCTCCAGCTCACATTTCCATCAGCCTGGGTCTTGACAGCACCTCAAATTCAGTTTGTTCGAAAGACTAAATTTCCTCCCTGAACTTTCTTTTCTTCCCTATGTTCCTCATATTTAGTAAAGATAAACCTTGTTCCCAGTCACTCCAGGTCAAAGCCTGTTTCTCCCCCTTCGCATGCCTCATGTTACCAAATCATCTGGTTTTCCTTTTGCAGTATCTCTTGAATTTGTGTCTCCCTCTCCATCCTCACCAACACTCCTCTGGTCCTGGTCTCCATCCTCACCTCCTTTCCTCCAGTGCCAGTCTCCATCCTCCTCTCCTCTCCTCCAGTGTCAGTCTCTATCCTCACCTTTTCTGCTCCAGTTCCAGTCTCCATTCTCACCTCCTCTCCCTTGGTCCTTGTCTCCATCCTCACCTCGTCTTCTCTGGTCCTGGTCTCCATCTTCACCACCTCTCCTCTGGTCCTGGTCTCCAACCTCACCTCGTCTCCTTTGGTCCTGGTCTCCATCCTTACCTCCTCTCCTCTAGTCCTGGTTTCCATCTTCACCTTCTCTCTTTTGATCCTGGTCTTTATTCTCATCTTCTCTCCTCCAGTCCCAGAATCCATTTTCATCATCTCTCTTCGAGTCCCTGTTTCCATCCTCACTTCCTCTTCTCTGGTCCTGGTCTCCATCCTCACCTTCTCTCCTCTAGTCCTGGTCTCCAGCCTCACCTCCTCTCCCCAGGTCCTGATCTCCAGCCTCACCTCCTCTCCCCTGGTCCCAGTCTCCATCCTCACCTTCTCTCTCTGGTCTCACTCTCCATCCTCACCTTCTCTCCTCTAGGTCTCCATTCTTATTGCCATTCCTCTGGTTCTGATCCTTGGGACCCCTTCACTGGAGCACTGGCCTGATCTTGCACAGATCTCTTTTCTTTCTGTCTTTCTCCACTTCCCCAACCTGTCTTTCAAGGTACTGCTGGGTTAACCTCCCTCAAGCATATCTGATCATCTCACCACCTGCTAAAAGAGCTCAGAGCCCCCTACCCCCTTCCATTGGCTGCAGACGTTGTGAGGTGCTCTGAAGTGTTTTTATACCCCAGCCCCTAGTTTGTTGCTGAAAGGGATGAATCAGTCCCCACTTTATTTTTTAAAATTTTCTAGTGATTCCAGAGGAAATAGCTGCAAAACCGCTAAATGATACCTTATTTTCCTAGACTTATAACTGAGGATTTGGTCTAGTTCAAACTTATCCTAAGTGCTTCCTTTATGCCTGGCTAGTTTGAACTAAACCGAATCCTCTGTTAAAAGTCCCAGAATATAAGGTATCATTTAGCGGTTTCACAGCCATTTCCTCTGGAATCACTTGGAAGTTTTTTAAAAAAATGTGGTCAGATTCATCCCCCCTAGCAACGAACTAGGGTTTGTGGCATGAAAACACTTCAGAGCCCCCTACAACTTCTGGTCCAGTCCAGACTCTGTTCTTGTTTAGTTTGAAAGTAAATACAAATGTAATGAAAAGAGACGGCTCAGCCTTCACTCAGGGCACCAACCTAAATATAACCATAGAACTCAGCAGCACGATGGCTCATTACAGCAGCAGCTAGACACACTGCAGGACAAAACATATCTGCTGAAAAACAACTAAAATTAGAATGCTATCATTTAGCCTAAGAGCTGGAGTCATGAGATATTCAAGAACAAGGTTTCAGATCACCACGAGAAGATGAGGAGGAAGAAGGCACGCAGTGTGTTACATGGTCAGCAGTAGAGACTATCTGGTCTTATCCAATCTAAAAGCTGTTTTGCCTTTTTAGAATGGCAGGGGTTAGTGAGCCTTACTTACTGACAAGCTCAGGTTACCAGGAGAACTGGGAGGGCAGAAATGTTCTGAGGATTGGGGGCGGTTGACATTCTTTCAAAAAGTCTACCAACGATGCTCAACAGGTTTAGGCTTCAGGACTGCACACATCTGTGCATGATTCACAGCATCTGTAGCTAATATGCAGTGAGCACCAACATGTGCCAGGAATTAAACTGAGCACTTCACCTATATTAACTCACTTAGGCTTGCCTCACCAAATGTCTATTGACAGTGCACGTATTACACACCCATCACTGTTTTAGGAATTGGAAAGATGGAAACAAATGAGGTAAGCACACTATCAATCTCTCGGGGTTTACAAAATCGTAAGGAAGAAGATATTAAACAAGAATGACAAATGTGACAATTACACATAAGAAGGACAGGGTGTTTAAGCAGACAGTCAAGTCCCTCCCCTAGTCTAGGGTTAAGGGAAGGCTCCCAGATGCAGGAACAAAGCCCAGGGCTGAGTAGATGTCATTTACAGGAAGAGTTTCCAGGAGAGGAAGCAGCACGCTAGGGACTAGCTTCCCAGGAAGGAGTTCTTTCGCTGCAGGGGCTGCTCCAGCTTGGATGCATGAGATTCCCCTGGGGGATTGAAGACCTGAGATAGTAGAAAGATACCCTGGCTGGATGTGTCACTGGGAGTGTGTCTTTCTTGGGATCGTTTGGAAGTGCTGGGAAGGAATATGGAGGTGCATACGAAAGGAGGGTGAGGCTGTAGTGACCTTTCCCAAGCTCAAGAATCCCTGGGTCCCACCTTGCCTTATCAACCAAAGAGAATCAGATGTTTGAGATCCTGGGTTTCTTTATTTTCTCTTTATTCATCCCTCCCTCCCATCCCACTTCTTTAAAAGGACTCAGAGCCACATCTAGCTAAGGATTAGACACAGAACAGAACCACATGGGTGTGTTGTTTGCATTTTTGTATATATTAAAAGAAATGTATGACTGAGCACATACAGCCCTCACTCCATTTCGTAGGTTTTGTTTTTGTGTTTTCAAGAAAGCTGTTCTGTTGACACTATGAAGTCATTAGTAGGAGAGCCTATGGAAGGTAACAAAGCAATAACTACCTACATGTGGTAATTGCCGAAAAGGTTTTGGTGACCGCTGTGGTCACTGGATGCTGGCTTATCCCAGTGTTGTTCTTTCAGTGTGTGCCCGCCAAAGTTTGCAATAAAACAGCCTGGGTATGCTGATCTACTGCTAATGTGAGAGAAGAATTTTGTCCTGTAGAATATACTGGTATCAAGGAGTAAATTTATATATATATATATATATATATATATATACACACACACACACACACACACATGAACACACACACATATGTATATATGAGATATATGAGTAACACTAACATTAAATTTTTATCAGGTTTATGTCTGTATCTATGCCTAATTGATCATTTGGGTATGCATTAATAATCTCTCTCACAATGGATAATGATATTAACTCTTAGGAAATAGATTAGATATTAGCTATTAGGAAGCCCTGACTGAATTAATATGGCTGTGATAAACGTTATTGGATTGACAATGACCAAGAAGTAAAATGCCTGAACTGTTACGTGTAATGGCATCTAAAATGGAGCTCTAAGTCCTTCTAAATGGACAGGTAATGGCTCTAAAACTTCTGCAGTGGCTGTGAAACAAAGCCAGGATATGCACTATTTAAAAGCCTCTTAACTTCATCCAACAGGGATTTCTTACACTGCCCACTTTCTCTTCAGTTCCTCTATTTCTCTTCTTCATTCTCAGAGAATTAAGATACACCATGCAGTCGGAAGTCTTTTGTTCTGTCACAGTGGAATTAAAGTAAAAGATTTTTTTTTTTGGAAACAAAGTTCTTTTCCTTTGAAAAGTATGCTAACAGGTATAAAGAGAATATGATTTTGTAGCTTGAAAGAGAAGAGATGTGTTTATTCTTGTGTTGATGGGCCTGAAAGCTATTGTCAAGACATAAGCGAGGACTTTGAACTCAAGATTTAAGGTTTTGAAAAGGTTCTAACGTGAGGAGTCTACTGACATTATAGATCAACAAATGGAAACTTTCTATTCAGAAAATTGGATTTCTATTGTACTGCCTACTGGCTTTAAGTATAATAAACAAGATAGAGGCTTCAGATATAGAGAAATTGCTGAAGAATAAGGAAAAAATAATGTAAAGTCAATGGTGGTAAAAGTTATTTATCTTAAATGGTTATATGCTACATGTATAATTTTCTCAGGCATAAAATCCACTATTCTATGATTTTTTTGCAAAGTGAGGACTTTTTCTACTATTAGATATCATTTACTACTGTGGTTTCCTTCTCTGCTGCTTCTTTTAAAACCAGAAACACCCAACAAAAGGCAAAAGCAAACAAAATTCTAAAAAATATTTTTGACATATGCTTTAAATGTTAATAGCCATAATATACAAACAGCTATCACAACCCAATAAAGGATTGAATCTTCCAGTAAAAAAATGGGCAAGGCACATAAACAGACAATGCACAAATTAATACATAAAAATGAACATTTACTATTCTAGAATATTCAACTTGTGAAACCCAGAAAATTTGAGACAAGTCTCAGTTAATTTAGGAAGTTTATTTTGCCAAGGCTGAGGACGCGCCCGTGACACAGCCTCAGGACATCCTGACGACATGTGCCAAGGTGGTCGGGACACAGCTTGGTTTTATACATTTTAGGGAGACATGAGACATCAATCAATATATGTAAGAAGTACATTGGTTCGGTCTGGAAACGTGGGACAACTGAAAGCAAAAGCAGGAAGACTGGAAGCGGAAGCGGGGAGGGAGCTTCCAGGTCACAGAGAGGTGAGACACGAAGTTTCAGATTAGCCTCTCCGAAGAAGGCAAATCCGATCTGCATCTATCTCAGTGAGCAGAGGGGTGACTTTGATAGAATGGGAGGCACGTTTGCCCTAAGCAGTTTCCAGCCTGACTTTTCCTGAGTGATTTTGGGGGCCCAAGATATTTTTCCTTTCACAAACTTGATTGGTAATTTAACAAAACACGACTCCATAATTTTTAATATCATGTTAACACAAAGTTGTTGAAAATGTAACACTGTCAGTGCAGAAACAGGTTTGAGAAAAGAAAAGAGGTGCCCTCAAAGACACCATGTTATAAACTATTCCAACCTTTCTACGGAGCAGTTTGGCAATAAACCTAAAAGCCATACAAATGCATACAACGGCTAAGCCAGCAGTCTCACTTCCGGGTTGTTAGTCCAAGGATTTAGGCAAATGTGCCCAAAGCATTGTAGGAAAGAATGCTAAGTCCAGTATTATTGATAATTAGAAACAATCTAAATGTTCCAAGAACAATGAATTGTTTAAGTAAACTATAGTATATCTGCACAATGAAAAATTATAAAATTATTAGTCATCTGATAGAAAAAATAGCTTCAAATAGGAAAATGTTTAAGATACACGTGAGTAAAGAAGAAGATTATAAAGCATATTTGCACTCTGACCTCATTTTATAAAATAGAATGTAAACCGAATAAATACTAGAAAGTTGTGTACTGAGACGCTAACAGAAGGGAATATCTTTTCCACAGGCATATGTAGGCACAAGATTTTGTTCCACTAAAAGATAAGCACTTTAAAAAACTGCTTTCTAAAAAGTTATCAACATACTCTGCATATTTTTCTTTTGTTATTACATATTATTCTTCATGATTATAACTTTGTGTTTTAATATATCAGAATTCAATCCCTTTCTCATTGTTCTTTCTCAATATTCTCCTGATTATTTTTAACCCTTTATTTTTTGAGACAAACTTTAAGATAATTAGGTGAAATTGAAAATGTGCTTGGCCCTTTGGTAAAATTAGAGAATAATTTGGCAGACAATTGCCATCTTTACTACTGAATCTTTCCATTAGGAACATGATATCTCTTCAATTTTCTTGTCTTTAAGTTCCCCAGAAATGTTTTACAATATTTTTTCATATAGATCCTGCATAATTTTGTTAGATATACTCAAAGAAATTTTGTATTTTGTTGTTATTTGTGTAAAATTATTTAATCCCAACATTCTTTCTAAAGGTTATTGATAATATACACATAAAAGTACAACAAATATACAAGAAAAAAACAAACAACCCCATCAAAAAGTGGACAAAGGATATGAACAGGCATTTCTCAAAAGAAGACATTCATACAGCCAACAGACACATGAAAAAATGCTCATCATCACTCGCCATCAGAGAAATGCAAATCAAAACCACAATGAGATACCATCTCACACCAGTTAGAATGGCAATCATTAAAAAGTCAGGAAACAACAGGTGTTGGAGAGGATGTGGAGAAATAGGAACACTTTTACTCTGTTTGTGTGATTGTAAACTATTTCAACCATTATGGAAAACATTATGGCAATTCCTCAAGGATCTAGAACTAGATGTACCATATGACCCAGCCATCCCACTACTGGGTATATACCCAAAGGATTATAAATTATTCTACTACAAAGACACATGCACACGTATGTTTATTGCGGCACTATTCACAATAGCAAAGACTTGGAATCAACCCAAATGTCCATCTGTGACAGACTGGATTAAGAAAATGTGGCACATATACACCATGGAATACTATGCAGCCATAAAAAAGGATGAGTTTGCGTCCTTTGTAGGGACATGGATGCAGCTGGAAACCATCATTCTTAGCAAACTATCACAAGAAGAGAAAACCAAACACCGCATGTTCTCACTCATAGGTGGGAACTGAACAATGAGATCACTTGGACTCGGGAAGGGGAACATCACACACCGGGGCCTATCATGGGGAGGGGGGAGGGGGGAGGGATTGCATTGGGAGTTATACCTGATACAAATGATGAATTGATGGGTGCTGACGAGTTGATGGGTGCAGCACACCAACATGGCACAAGTATACATATGTAACAAACCTGCACGTTATGCACATGTACCCTAGAACTTAAAATATAATAATAATAAAAAATTAAATTAAAAAAAAGTATATGACTTTTGTATACTTACTTTGTTAACGGGCTTATTTAATTCCCTTACTGGATCTAATTGTTTTATAGTGAATTAAATTGGATTTTATATGTAATGATATTACCAAAAATACTGTTAAATTTGTGTTTGCTTTCTAATATTTATCTCTCCTTTTCTGGTCACATGACGGAGGCTAGACTTTCTAAAAGAAAATATAGGATTACAGTGCTGAGGGCAGGCATGTTAGTTTTTTTTTTTTTTTTTAATCATTCTTACGTATTTTAATATCTTATTTCATTTAGTGGGTAAAATATATGTAACACAAAATATGGCATTTACTCCCCCTACTTTTTTTTCTGAGACAGGGTTTACTCTGTCACCCTACCTGGAGTGCAGTGGCGTGATCACAGCTCACTGTAGCCTAATCCACCTGGGCTTAAGCGACCCTGTCACCTCAGCCTCCTGAGCAGCTAGAACTACAGGCACGCACCACCACACCTGGCTAATTTTTTTATATTTGTAGAGATGGGGTCTCATTATGTTGCCCAAGCTAGTCTCGAACTTCTGGGTTCAAGTGATCTGCCCTCCTTGGCCTTCCAAAGTGTTGGGATTTACAGGCATGAGCCACCATGCCTTTTAACCTTTTTTAAGTGCACAATTTAGTGGCATTAATTACATTTACAATGTTGTGCAAGTCTCACCATTATCTTTTTCCAAAAATTTGTCATCACCCACAACACTGTAGCCATTAAGCAAAGACTCCCCATGCCCCTGCTCTAGTCCCTGATAATCTACTTTTCGTCTTTATGAATTTGTCTATTATAGTGTCTTAAAGATTTTTATTAATTTTTCTGAAGTTAAAATATTTAATATTTGATGTTTTGGGCCCATTATAGCATTAGTTGAATTAGATTACAATGGATATAAATTTTGCTAGTTCAGGAGTGCTAACCATATAATTTTCTATTTTATAGAGTAGAATGAATTCAAAATATATTTTCAAACCAAATTTAGATTTCAAAATGGTGTAAATTTTTCTCCTTCCATAACAGAGCTCAATTGCTATATAAGTAAATATGACACAGCCTGATTTATGATATTCCTAGGCAATTAAAGTATGATCGATTTAGATCAGCTATTATCGACATGAAGTAAGCCTATAATAAGGATTAATTTTTTTTCTTTAATTCATTATTTTCAAGTTTCTCCTACTTGAAGTAAATGTCATACAAAAAATATTGATTGTTCTCTCAACACATATAGAATATGTAAAATATATAAATACCATAGCATGCCATTTAAGTATCTTTATGCAAAACTCAGATTTTCCACCGAAGTTTTGCCATTACAAGTGGCTGACTCTTTTTCAGTTTTTCAATAGAAATAGACCAAAATATATTCTTTCATGGCTGTAGAATATAATTTAGTATTTGGTGAAAGTGTTTGGCCATTCTCTCCATGACATACTTAGTTTTAAATGTAGATACATGATTAATGCTATTTGTTTGAGTAATTGAAAGTATTCAGTTACCAAAATGGTCTCCATGATGCAGTCCCTAGCATGATCTATTTGACACTCCCCATATTCCAGACACAGAGAATGAAACCTGAAGCATCATGTCATCCAACATACTCCTTTTTAGCCTTGTTGCCCAGGTTGTGCCTGCACTTGCTTACACACGTATGAGCACGTCTCACAGCAACTGAGAGTAAACCCATCAGCACCGTGGCACTGTCAGAGGAGGGGCAGGTTCATGTCTTTGGAGCACCTTGCTCCTCTGTACCTAAATTGCTGTCTCAGTTCATCTGCAAAGATAGGGGTGAAAACTGAAAGGGTGACCAGAGGAAGGAGTTAGCACCATTTTCAGAGTAAAAACCAAGACAATGCTGCATTATGTACCACTACTTCTAAGAATGCCTGCTACGTCTCTTCTGATTGAGAAAAGGTGTCTACATTTCCACAGGGTTCAGACAGTAGAAGTAGTGGAGTGTAAAGGAAGATACAATGTGCACAGGCTCTTCACAAAAGAAGACAAGAGATGTGCACAAAATACAAGATGGGCAAACAGACCAATTTCTAAGAAGGAGTCTGAAAACTACACACTGCTAAACCTGACATCAATAACTGGTGTGATTCTAGGACTGATTATTTAAGCAGGTGATTCAGGAGCTCCTAGGAAAACAGTAGTTGTTACCAGCAGTCAAAGTGAGCTCTCTGGAATAAGGCCAGCCAAACTAACCTCATGTATTCTAATATGCTTCCTCATAAAGGAGATCATAAATAAACTGTATCAGCAAAGCATCTGGCAAGGCCTCTATGGTTTTCCTTGTAGGGAAGATACAGGAATGGTTGAAAAATTAGGCTTTTTCTTTCTTTCTTTCTCTTTTTTGTTTTAAACTCTGTGAACAATTGTATCCAAGTAATATGCACTAATGATTATGCTACCAGCCCGTATAGCCCTGAGTAGGATACCTCATGTATCTACATTTGGCTCAGTCCAGTTTCCATCTAAAGTTTTTACTGTAACTTGGATAAATATTATAGAATTCAAATATGTCAATTTTTTTGATGACCCCAATTTAGAAGTCTGCAGAGATATGACCATGAAGGAAAACCAAGGATATAAAAATAATGTATTCTTATTGCCACCTTGATTTGGCACCATGCTAAATGTTCTATTTGTATAATCTCATTACTCCTTACAATGTCCCTGGGCAATCAGTTTTCTAATGCCCTGGGACAGTTAAAAGAGTTAGGTGGCCTAAGCCCACACAGCTGGTTAGTAGCAAGCTGGGATCCAGTCTGCACTCAGCATGCTTAGGCTCCTCACCCTCCCGGCATACCCACAGGCATGGGATACTAGTGTACAGCAGACCTGGCGTGTGCTGGCGAGAAATGTTCAAACATGTACAGCAAACACAGAATCTAGCATGGACTTTGAGCGGGCAGTCGAGACACCTGCTGTGTCCTGTGCTTTGGTGGCTTAAGGAATAAGCCACTACTAACAGTGATGGAGTGGGGTTCCATGGCACCTTCTGAAGAGCAAGGGGGCCCTGCAGTAGTGCTATTTCTGACTACAGCTCAGCCCCCACATGGGAGAAGTGAAGATTCTCAGTCTGAGGCTCTAGCCCGGGTGACTAAAAAATGTTGCCATAGTTTAGGCAGAGAATGATGATGATAATGATAACGATGACAATGATAACATTTATAACCTTATGTATTAGCTCATTTAATCACTGAAATAGCCCAATTAATTGGATGTCATTGTCCACCCCTCCCTTTTTTTTTTGAGACAAAGTTTCGCTCTTGTTGCCCAGACTGGAGCGCAGTGGCGCGATCTCAGCTCACTGCAACCTCCGTCTCCCAGGTTCAAGCAATTGTCCTGCCTCAGTCTCCTGAGTAGCTGGGATTACAGGCACCCGCCACTATGCCTGGCTAATTTTTGTATATTTTTAGTAGAGACGGGGTTTCACCATGTTGATCAGGCTGGTTTTGAACTTCTGACCTCAGGCGATCCACCCGCCTCGGCCTCCCAAAGTGCTGGGATTACAGGCGTGAGCCACCACACCCGGCCGTATTGCCCCAGTGTTATAAGTTAGGCCCCTGAGTCTCCAGGTAGTTAACTTGTATGATAGCAGTTATGCAGGAGAGTCGGAATTTTGATTAGGTAGTCTGACTTCAGAGCTTTTGCCCCTCAACATCACATTACGTTAGAAGAGTGATAGAATTGGTTTGTTCATTTATTTATTTGAGAGTGGAAAAGGGACAGTAAATGCATTTAGCTGGTTCTCTCTTTTAACGTACTGTGCCTTGCTGGCAGGGACAACTAAGCTGTCCATTCCCTCCATCTCTGCCACCTGCATCGTGGGTGCTGGATCACCCTTCCTCATTCCCCTGTTCATACAGGCGAGGCCTGAGGTCGATTCCTTCCTCTGGCGAGTGACCAGGCGAACTTCACTGTCTAAGACAATTCGAAACACTTTCTTTCTGTATCTGGTAACCAAAAGAATCCTAGGTCAGACACCTCTTTTCAATATTTTTTAAACAGATTAGACTTCTTTTCCAGAATTAAAATCATCACTTTTAAAATAATTATGATCACATTCAGAATAATTTACTTGGAAAATGTCAAGATAAGTAAAATTATCAGATTATGAGTAAAGGGTAATGCATTGCAAGTGTATTTGCTCCTTTCTTAGTAAATAGAAGTCTCAGAGTAATTTTTGTATTGTGATACGGATTCTCATATTTCATTCTTACTTGGTGGTGTTTTTCCCCACTGGGTGTTCCTTAACAGAGTATTTTGCTTGGTAAAATGTTCTCGCTCAGGTTTCTTCCACTGTGTCTGTGCATGCCTGCCCTTTACTGCCAGATGACCTCACCTTGTTAGAGCTCTCCTAATGAAGCCACCGTGTTATGGTCCGTCGATTTGTAAATCAGTGATATTTCCATAATTCTTTGCAACCAGGGTCACCTCTCCTCCTAGTAGGCCATTTCACAAAAGTATGTTGCTGCTCATAATAGAATCACATGAGGGAATGTAGATGAATCAACAGAAATGTACTCTCACCACTTAAATAATTCTTCTGATAAATGGAAAGCACTATATCATTATACCCTTCATTTGTCATTTCATATGAGAGAGTCTTACACGACAGTTTTTATAGAATATATAGTACAGTGGCAGGCCCAAATGGCCACTTCATGCTTTTGATTACGGCACCTATACAGATTTCAGTATAGACAGCAGTTATGTACCTTATTATATTAATCTTGCAAATATTTTGATGCATCTCTTGTGTACTAGCCAGGACATGAGATGCTGTGGGGATGTATTACTTTCTAACATTATGTTCTAAGTGACATAAGAGAGGAGCTATAAAGTTATGTTGGGGAGGGAAGGCAGAGTGGAGATAGGATGGGAGTTGAGGGTAGGGAGTAGAGAGGAGAATCAGAAGCAGCTTTACAGAACAATTCATATTGGACCTGGGCTTCGAAGGTCACTTAATGTTTAGGCATCTGGGGATGTGAGATTGGCCATTCTGAAAAATGAGCAAAGACACAGAATTAGAAAAGTGCAAGGCAAGTTCTACCACACAATCGGTTTGGCTAGAGTGCAGGGTGTATGAAGGGAAATAGTAAGAAATAAAGTCAAAAACATAATTTTCAGCCAGATAGTGGGAATCCTTGAAAGTCATGCCAAAGAATTTCAAGTAGGCCAACTATAGAGGGGAATCTGCCCTTGAAATTTGGAAGTGCACCTGATAAGGTTTGTGAGTTGAAAGCTTTTCTTCTAAGAGCTAAGATGTGTGGCCTGGGGCAGCAGAAAGCAGGTAAACTGACTTGGAGAGAGAGTTCTGGGCTAGAAGAGCAGGTAGAAAATTGGAAGAGGGGATCTTGGATGGGAGGGCCTCGCAGAGGGTGTAAGCAGGTAAACTCTGCCTTAGCTGACCTCTAAGAATTACACACATGGGGAGATTCCCAGTCATCCCAGAGGGTGAGCAAAAACTAGAAGATGACAAAACTGAAAATGAAAGAACTTCAGCTGTTGTCCACCACAGGGGAGATAAGATTTGGAGTCTGTGTCCAATTAATTGTCTGCCAGAATTAGAATCAACACTCTTCAGAGCAACATAACAGAATCCAGGGGCTCTAAAATGTATTCATAATGCCCTTATAGGATTGCACGTTGTGGCCCTGTTAAGGTTGGATGGGCCCTAGACTATGTCTGGCCAATGAATAGTGAGTAGAAGTGATATGTGCCCCTTCCAGGGTGGACCTTCTGAGCTCTTGTTTCCTGTGGTACCGAACCAGTAACAACTATCAGGCTGGGTCCCTAAGCAATGACAATGAACAGAACTTTGCTGCTAACCTGCAACAGACAGGTTGCACAGGTCAGAAATCTATATTTTTAATGTTTCAAGTAATTTATTGTTTTAAGTCCCTAAGATTTTTGGGATTGGTTGTTATTGAAATGTAACCTAGTTTATTCTGATTGATAAAATTCCCTGTATCAGATTAACGGAATTCCTTTCTATTCTCAGTTTGTTTTAAAAACATGAATGAATGTTAAATGTTATCAAATGTTTTTTCACCATTTATTAATCATTTTTTAATTCATTAATGTTGTAAGTTCACTTGATTGATTTTTCTAGTGTTAAGCCAATCTTATACTCCTGAAATAAAACCAAGTTTGTCATGAGGTATTATCATTTTTTATATATTGATGGATTCTATTTGTTAGTTATTTTGTTTAACAAATTTTCATTGATGTTCATGAGTGAGACTGTCCTGGAAGTTTCCTTTCTTATAACATCCATGAATATTGGTATCAAGGTTATGCTAGCTTTATGAAATGAGTTAAAGTAGTGTGTATTCTCCAGTTTTATTGTCTGGAAAAATTTGTACAAAATGATAATTATTTTTTTCTGTAGCCATTTGGTACAACTAACCAGTGAAGAAGCTATGAGAGCCTTGAGTTATTGTTGTGTGGGGAATTTTAATTACTGACTTAATTTCTTTATTTGTTATATTAGTGTTTGTATTTTAACTTATTTTCTATTTTTCGGTGTCAGTTTTGGTAAGTTATATTTTCCACCTTGATCATTTCATGAAAAATTCAAAGTTTTAGGGATAAGTTGTTCTTAATATACTATCATGATGTTTTCAACGTCTGTAGGATTTGTGTGACATTTCCTTTTTTATTTCTGATATTGGTTATTTCTGTCTTCTCTCATTTTAAATGTATTTATATATATACTTTTTGAGACAGGGTCTCACTCTGTGACCCAGGTTGGAGTGCCGTGCCCAATCATAGCTCACTGTAACACTGAACTCCTGGGCTCATGAGATACTCCAACTTCAGCCTCCCACTGTAGTAGCTGGGACTATAGGCAGCATCACCACATCTGGCTAAATCATTTTTTTTATTCTAAGTTTGCCAAATATTTATCAATGTTATTAGTAATTTCAAGGAACCAACCAACATTTGGTTTTTGGTTCCTTTAATTGTATGGTTGTTTTGGTATGTATTTTAATTTATTTTTGCTTTTATTTTTTGTAGGTACATAGTAGGTGCATATATTTATGGGTTACAATATGTATTTTGCTACAGATCTGCAATGTGTAATAATGACATCAGGGTAAATGAGGTATTCATCACTTCCAGCATTTATTCTTTGCGTTACTAATAATCCAATTATGCTCTTTTAGTTATTTAGAAATGAATGATTAAATCATTTTCAACTATAGTCACCCTGTTCTGCTAGAAAATACTAGGCCGTACTATTTCTAACCACTCTTTGTACCTCTAACCATCCCCACTTACTCCCCTCGCATCTGGTAACCATCCTTCTACTCTCTATCTCCATGAGTTAAATGGTTTTAATTTTAAGCACCCCAAAATAAGTAAGAACACGTGAAGTTTGTCTTTTTGCACCTGGCTTATTTCACTTTACATAATGACCTCCAGTTCCATCTATGTTGTTGCAAATGACAGGATCTCATTCTTTTTTATGACTAAGTAGCACTCCATTGTGTATATGCACCATATTTTTCTTACCCATTCATCTGCTGATGGACACGTAGGTTGCTTCCAAGTCCTCGTTATTGTGAATAGTGCTGCAATAAACATGGGAGTGCAGATATATCTTTGATATACTGATTTCCTTTCTTTTGAGTATATACCTAGGAGCAGGCTTGCTGGATTGCATGGCAGCTCTCTTCTAGTTTTTTTGAGGAACCTCCAAATTGTCTTCCATAGTGGTTGTACTAATGTACATTCTCACCAACAGCATATGAGGGTTGCCTTTACCTCACCAACATTTGTTATTGCCCTTGTTTTGGATAAAAGCCATTTCAACCGTGATAAGATATCTCATTGTAGTTTTGATTTGCATTTATCTAATGATCAGTTATGTCGATCACCTTTTCATATGCCTATTCACCATTTGTATGTCTTCTTTTGAGAAATGTCTAGTCAGATCTTTTGCTTATTTTAAAATTGGATTATTAGATTTTTTTCGTATACAGTTGTTTGAGCTCCTTATATATTCTAGCTGTTAATCCCTTGTCAGATGGATAGTGTGCAATTATTTTCTCCCATTCTGTGAGATGTCTCTTCACTTTGTTGATTGTTTCCTTTCTATGCAAAAGGTTTATCACTTGATGTGATCCCATTTGTCCATTTTTGCTTTGGTTGCCTGTGCTTGTAGGGTATTGTTCAAGAAATTTTTGCCCAGACCAATGTTCTGGAGATTTTCCCCAATGTTTTCTTGTAGTAGTTTCATAGTTTGAGGTCTTAGATTTAAGTTTTTAATCTATTTTGATTTGATTTTTGTATATGGTGAGAAATGGGGGTCTAGTTTCACTCTTGTGCATATGGATATTCAGGTTTCCCAGCATCATTTATTGAAGAGATTTTCTTTTCCTAGTGTATGTTCTTGGCACTTTTGTAAAAAATAAGTTCACTGATCCTGGCTAACATGGTGAAACCCCGTCTCTACTAAAAAATACAAAAAACTAGCCGGGTGAGGTGGCGGGCGCCTGTAGTCCCAGCTACTCGGGAGGCTGAGGCAGGAGAATGGCGTAAACCCGGGAGGCGGAGCTTGCAGTGAGCTGAGATCCGGCCACTGCACTCCAGCCCGGGCGACAGAGCGAGACTCCGTCTCAAAAAAAAAAAAAAAAAAAAAAGTTCACTGTAGATGTATGGACTTATTTCTGGCTTCTCTCTTCTCTATTCTATTCCACTGGTCTGTGCTTCTGTTTTTTATGCCATACAGCATGCTGTATGGTTACTGTAGTACAATTTGAAGTCAGATAATGTGTCCTCCACCTTTATTCTTTTTGCTTAGGATAGCTTTGGCAGTTCTGGGTCTTTTGTGGTTCCACATAAAATTAAAAATTTTTTTTCTCTTTCTGTGAAGAATGTCATCGGCATTTTTATAGAGATTGCATTGAATCTGTAGATTGCTTTGGCTAGTATGGACATTTTAACAACATCGATTTTTCCAATTCATGAACATAAAATATCTTTCCATTTTTTGGTGTCCTCTTCAATTTCTTGCATCAATGTTTTTAGTTTTTATTGCAGAGATCTTTCACTTCTTTGGTTAAGTTAATTCTTAGGTACTTAGTTTTATCTGTGGCTATTGTAAATGGGACTTCTTTGTAAAATTTTTCAGTTTGTTCACTGTTGGCATATAGAAATGCTAATGATTTTTGTTTGCTGATTTCGTATCCTGCTACTTTGCTGAATTTGTTTATCAGGTCTAGTAGTTTTTTGGTGGAGTCTAGGTTTTTCAAAATATAAGATGATATCATCTGCAAACAAGGATAATTTGACTTCTTCTTTCCCCATTTGGATCCCCTTTATCTCTTTCTCTTGTCTGATTGCCCTAGTTAAGACTTCCAGGACTACATTAAATAACAGTGGTGAAAGTGGGTACTCTGTCTTGTTTCTGATCTTAGGAGGAAAGGCTTTCAGTTTTTCTCCATTCAGTGTGATACTAGCTGTGAGTCTGTCATACATAGCTTTTATTATGTTGAGGTATATTCCTTTGATAGACAGTTTTTTGAGGGGTTTTCATCATGAAGGGATGTTAAACATTTGTTTTTATTTTTCAGCATTAATTGTAAGGATCATATGCTTTTTGTCTTTCATTCATATGTTGATGATGTTGACATGTTGTATAACTTTGATTGCTTTGCATATATTGTAACATCCTTGCATCCCTGGGATAAGTCTCACTTGGTCATTTTGAATGATCTGTTTAATGTGTTGTTGAATTCAGTTAGTATTTTGTTGAGGATTTTCCATCAATATTTGTTAGTAATATTAGCCTGGGTTTTCTTTCTTTCCTTCTTTTTTTAGTGTGTCTTTGTCTGGTTTTGGTATCAGGATAATACTGGCCTTGTAGAATGAGCTTGGAAGTATTCTCTTCTCCTCTATCTTTTTGGGAATAGTTTGAATACGATTGGTATTAGTTCTTCTTTAAGTGTCTAGTAGAATTCAAGAGTGAAGCCATTGAGTCCTGGGATTTTCTTTGCTGGGAGACTTTTTATTATGCTTTGTCTATGTTACTTGTTATTGGTCTATTTGAGTTTTGGATTTCTTTATGGCTCAACCTAGGTAGGTTTTTATGTGTTTACGAATTTATCAATTTCTTCTAGGTTTTCCAATTTAGTGGCATATAGTTGCTTATAGTACCCACTAATGATCCTTTTGAATTTCAGAGGTATCAGTTGTAATGTTTCCTTTTTTATCTCTGATTTTATTTATTTGGGTCTTTCTTTTTTTCTAACTTAGATCTGGTCTTTATTATTTCTTTCTCCTGTTAATTTTGCGTTTGGTTTACTCTTTTCTAGTTCTTTAAGATGCATTGTTAGGTTATTTAATTGAAGCTTTTCTTCTTTGATGTAGCCACTTACAGCTATCCATTTCCCTCTTAGTCATGTTTTTGCTGTATCTCATAGGTTCTGGTATGTTGTGTATCCATTATCATTTGTTTCAAGAAAATGTTCAATTTCCTTCTTAATTTCTTTAGTGATCCATACGTCATTCAGGAGCATATTGCTTAATTTCCATGCATTTGTATAATTTCCAAAGTTCTTTTTATTGATTTCTAGTTTTAGTCTGTTGTAGTTCAAGATGCTTGATATTATTTGAATTTTTTTTGAATGTTTTAAGAGTTGTTTTGTGACCTAACATATGGTCTATCCTTGAGAATGATTCATATGCTGAGGAAAATAATGTATACTCTGAAGCCATTGGATGAAATGCTCTGTAAATATCTACTAGATTCAGTTGGACTATCGTGCAGATTAAGTCAATGTTTCTTTGTTGATTTTCTGTCTGGAAGATCTGTTCAATGCAGAAAGTGGGGTGTTGAAGTGTCCATATTGTACTGTAGTCTGTCTCTCTCTTTAGCTCTAATAATATTTGCTTTACATATCTGGGTGCTCCAGTGTTGGATGCTTAAATATTTATAATTGTTATATCCTCTTGCTGAATTGACCCCTTTATCATTATATAGTGACCTTCTTTGTCTTTTCTTATAGTTTATAACTTGAAATCTATTTTGTCTGATATAGGTATAGCAATTTCTGCTCTTTTATGGTTTCCATTGGCATGGAATACCTTTTTCCGTTTCTTTATTTTCAGTCTACGTGTGTCTTCATAGGTGAAGTGTGTTTTCTGTAGGCAACAGATCATTGGGTCTTGTGGGGTTTTTTTGTTTGTTTGTTTTCTAATCCATCCAGCCACTCTGTGTCTTTTTTTTTTTTTTTTTTTTTTTTTTTTTTTTTTCTGAGACAGAGTCTTCACTCTGTTGCCCAGGCTAGAATGCAGTGGCATGATTTTGGCTCATTGCAAGCTCTACCTCCTGGGTTCATGCCATTCTCCTGCCTCAGCCTCCCAAGTAGCTGGGACTACAGGCACCCATGACCACGCCTGGCTAATTTTTTTGTTGAAGTACTCCCTCTGTCATTTCTTGTAGTACAGGTCTGGTGTTGATAAAATCCCTCAGCTTCTGTTTTTCTGGGAAAGTCTTTATTTCTCACTCATGTTTGAAGGATAATTTTGCTAGATATATTCCAGGTTACAAGTTTTTTCCTTCAACACTGTAAGTATGTCATGGCTTGTAAGATTTCTACTGAATAATCTGCTGCCAGATGTATTAGGGCTCCATTGAATGTTATTTGTTTATTTTCTCTTGCTGCTTTTAGGATCCTTTCTTTATCCTTAACCTTTGGGAGTTTAATTATTAAATGTCTTGAGGTAGTCTTCTTTGGCTTAAATCTGATTGGTGTTTTATAACCTTCTTGTACTTGGATATTAATATCTTTCTCTAGATTTGGGGAGTTCTCTGTTATTATCCCTTTGCATAAACTTTCTACCCCATCTCTTTCTCTACCTTCTTTTTAAGGCCAATAACTCTTAGATTTTCTCCTTTGGGGCTATTTTCTAGATCCTGTAAGTGTGCTTCATTATATTACATTCTCTTTTCTTTTGTCTCTTCTGATTATGTATTTTCCAGCATCTTGTCTTCAAGCTCACTAATTCTTTCTTTGACATGATCAATTCTGATATTAAAAGATTCTGATGCATTCTTCAGTATGTCATTGCATTTTTCAACTCCAAAATTTCTGCTTGGTTCTTTTTATTTTGATCTCTTTGTTAAATTTATCTAATAGAATCCTAAATTTCTTCTCTGGGTCATCTTGAATATCTTTGGATTTCCTCAACACAGCTATTTTGAATTCCTTGTCTGAAAAATCACATATCTCTATTTCTGCAGGATTGGTACCTGGTATCTAACTTAGGGTTTTTTTTTTTTTTTTTTTTCTTTTGGTGAGGTCATGTTTTCCTGGATGGTCTTGATCCTTAATGTGTGAGCATTGAAAAGTTAGGTATTGTAGTCTTCACAGTCTGGGCTTATTTGTACCTATCCTGCTTTGGAAGGCTTTTCAGATATTTGAAAAGACTTGGGTATTGTTGTCTAAGCTGTATCTGCACTGGGGGCACTGCAAGCCCAGTAATGCTGAGATTCTTGCAGACTCATAGAGGTACTGTCTTGTTGGTCAATTAGTGAGTCTGATTCCAGGCTATGCTCTTAGCCAGTATATTACCTGTTGATCTACAGGCAGGAAAAAGAAAGTCTGAAATGCTAGCAAAGGGAAAATTTACTTTTACTGAATAAGTCAAAAAAATAGTCAGGAAGCCAAAAAGAAACTGCTAGATACCCCCCACCCCAAACAAAGAAAAGCCCTACAAATCTATAATAAATATTCACAGAGAGATAAGATAATAAACATAAAAGAATCAAATAGTATAAAAAGGAACTGTCAGAGGAAAGGAAAGTTAAAATAACTAAAGTGAAATATTCACAATTTTGGAAGATAGAGTCAAGGACATTTCCCAGGAGATAGAACTAAGAGACAGAGTAGGGAAATACGAACAGAAAGACAAAGAACTAAGAGAATCCACTGGGAGGCATTATAGATGACCAGCTGGAATTACATCAGAAAACCAAGAGAAGACAGAGAGAAGATACTGTTAAAGAAGTAACACATAAGGCCGGGCACGGTGGCTCAAGCCTGTAATCCCAGCACTTTGGGAGGCCGAGACGGGCAGATCACGAGGTCAGGAGATCGAGACCATCCTGGCGAACACGGTGAAACCCCGTCTCTACTAAAAAATACAAAAAACTAGCCGGGCGAGGTGGCGGGCACTTGTAGTCCCAGCTACTTGGGAGGCTGAGGCAGGAGAATGGTGTAAACCCAGGAGGCAGAGCTTACAGTGAGCTGAGATCTGGCCACTGCACTCCAGCCTGGGCGACAGAGCGAGACTCCGTCTCAAAAAAAAAAAAAACACACACATAAAAATTTTTAGTGCGGAAAGACATATGTCTCTAAATTGAAATTTCCTAGGAAAATTGATTTAAAAAACACATCAAAGTATATCCACATAAAATTTCATATCACCAGAGATAAAGATTCAAAAATGTTCAGAGATTGGAGACCAATAGGTCACAGGCAAATGACTAAAAAATCAGATGCATCAAGATTTTCAAAGCAAAACAAGACTCTGGAGGCGATGGAGACATGACCTCCCTGTTATGAATGAAAAGTGTTTTCAACAAAGCAAACTCATAATCAAGTTTGATGATAGAATTTTCAGATATGCAAGAACTAAAAAATATACCTTTCATATGCTTCCAGGAAATTACTAGGAGATGTGCACTGTAACAATGATGAGAAAAACAAGACAAAGAGCTAAGGAAAGAGGTTGAACTTAAAAGAAGAGTAACAGGAAGTGTCAGACCAAGATAACATGTGGTCCAGACTGGAGCAGATGGATGGATGGAGGGTGGAGGAGTGAATGTCTCCAGAAAGGGAAATAAAATTAATTTCCGATGAAATCAGATAAATCTGGGTTATTTAATGTTCTGAACATTTGGAAAATAATATTTTTTGATAGACTTTGTAATACTTGAAGAAAATTAGGAAGTATATAAAAATCAAGCATGCAAAATGAGAGGCAATTATCAATGCCGAGAAAAACAAGTTGTATAAGAAAAGTAATCATAGCAGATGTGGGACTTGCAGTGAAAAGTATTTATGTGATCATAAATTAGGGGGGAAGAACGTATGTTTGTGGAGGGGAGTTAAATTCTAATCAATATGAGGTGACTGGCAGTCCCTGCTAAAACCAGTCTTTCAAAGGAGTTTCCAAATCAAGACTTTTTCCCTGTGACTAGTGAATTATTTCTCCCAATGCTTTGTGAAAACAACAGATTATTTGGTTTTCCTTTTGTCCTCTTGTTGTATTTTTATTATTTTTAAAGTTACCTTCGCTGTCTTTAAAAAATGATTGCCTTACTGAAAGTTTTTTATTTCACTTATATCTCATATGACGTACCATCTATTTTAATCCATTAATGGTTACACTTAAGGCCTAAAATCTTAAAGTTGTGTTTCTCTAATCATGCACATTGTGAACAATGCAGCATCTCCTGATGCCACATACAAGGGAGAAAATTATCGTTCATCTCTTCCCCTCCCACACATGTCCCACACCTGGCTCTCGTGTCCAGGACTCTTTGGTAGGGCCTGGGGCATCCAAGCATCCTCTGTGCCCTGGCAGGCTTTGCCTCAGCCCAGGGCATCAGCATCGACCACGGGCTCGTTAGAAATGCAGCATTTCAGGTCCGTTCGCATCTACTGATCTGGAGCCTGCATTTTACAAGGTCCGCAGATGCACACCGAAGGCTTGGAAGCAGTGCTTTAGAGGGCAGGCTGTTCACTTGGGGTTGGTAAAGACCCTAGATCTTAAAGTCAAAAGTCAGGCAGTGGAGGAAGGACAGGCCTTTTTAGCTCTCAGTCAAGAAGTCTACCTTCCTTCCAGGGGTGAAAACGATGAGTAGCAGCAGCTGATTCTTTCTTAAATGTGATGTCATAGTTTGCAGTACACAGAGGGCCATGACTATTAAATTTTTATTGTGAATATTTTAATCATTATAAATTGATCCTCTTTATACACTTGAAAACTCTTTACATTGAATTTGACTTTTCTAAAATTAAAATCACTACTGCTTTCTTTTTTATTTATTCCAATATATCTTTGAACATAGTTAAGTATTATTTTGTGTTTTAGAGCGTTTACGTACAGATTTTGTTTTTTCAGTTTTAAAGATAATTTTTGTAGCTAATCTATTATTGGATGTTACGTTCTTCATCCTATTTTGTGCTTTTGGTTCATAGCCTTTCCTTGCTGTCTACTCAGCTTTTGTCCTTTTGATAGACAGACTCTGTTTAACTACCTCTATCTTCTGCATTGACTTTGAGGGTTTAGACTCCAGTTTTCTTGGAATTTTAAAGAGTCATTACTGCAAAATTATGATTCAACACTTCATGTGGCTTTGAAACTCTTTTCCATCCACTATTTAGACATAACTCTAGGTTTAGAGCTGACTGCTTTTCACACTACACTGTCCTCACTTGGGGACTCTCACTGTACTTTACTTGCTGTGAGCTGGAGCACATCCCCAGTCACCTTCTGGATGGAGGACAGAGGGGTACTGGAGTCATTGCGTCCATAGTGTTTTTATTCACATGACCAGGGTAAAATCATGCCCAATATGTTTCTCCCCAATTCTCTAAAAAGTGCTCTGTTGTCTGGAATTTACTCTTGCAAAAAATCTTAGCCTCAGTTAGTATTATTTCTTGGTGTACAGCTTTTTCCCCTTTCCAGACGTTTGAAGGATTTTTCTTTATGTTATAATTTAAACTTTTTGGCAAATTGTGTGTCCACCTGAGTCTGTTTTCACTGATGCTCTTTAGGTTGCCGTGAGTATTTTTTACCCGCATAATAAGAGATAATTTTCCCTCCCAGAACATCCTTTGAATCAATCACCTCTGCCATTATGGTTGCTGTTACTGTTGCTCTGATAGTTCCTCTTGGCAATACATAACTTTTAACTCTTTCGCGTCCTATGTCCTCCAGTTTAATATCTTTTCTGGCCTCATTTTTATACACTTGTCTTTTCTGAGAGAGCTCCTTGAGGTTGCATTTATAATTGATCTTGTGCAGTTGATTATTCTCTATACTTCTATGGAGATTTTAGTTCTACTACAGCATTTTCAGTTTGCCTTGTCCTGTTCAAAATGGACTTCTGTTTATTTGAGTCTAATCTCCTCTTCTGGATTTCTGCTTCTGTTTCTCAGAGGCCACGTCTTCCTGAATCCTGAGGATGTCGAACAAGTTTCTACAAGTTTCTTCTGGTTCTTATGCCAAATGTTGTTGAGGTATTCTTTTTCTCTGCTTGTGCACAATACTTGCTTCCCTGTGTGTAGAGATTTTTCCCATGGCCCCCTGTGGCTGCAGTGTTGATAATGTTCTCGCTTTTATTGAGGAGAGAGATTCTCAGACAGAGTTTGCCGGTTGCTCTTGGCCCCTCTCTGCCCTCTTGACCGCTATTTTGGAAGAATCCCCTTCTGAATTTCATATGTGGAGATTCCAGACACTGCCTCCTGGTATTGCTCTGACGGATTGAGAAGGATTTATCTTTTCCTTACTGGATGGGGTAAATGTGAATCTGCAATCCCCGATCCAGACAAGTAAGAGAGCTGCTGTTTTCTCATCCTCCCCTACGAGGTTTTGCTGCTGCTCCCAGCAATCAATGCTCCATCATCAACCCTGAGCACTTTATGTCAGTATGATTTTGGAGTTTCTGACCCCAACTAACTCAAGATGGAAATCAGAAAGGTGGGAGGGAAAAGGGAGCAGCAGTAGTTGTACCAGAAAACAACATCAGTGAAACAGGTGTCCGAGATCCACTGTGTGGGTTATTCCAGAACTTGGGGGTTTGAACCAAGCAGCAGCAGGAGAAAAAAATGGTGAATCCTTGTTTGTTATCATATTAGAAAGCCCAGAGCCACCAAATGTGTCAATTTCTCCTTTCAGTATTATCAGCCTTCTAATTTGTTGAAATCAACCCAGGTTCCAGAAATACAAGGGCGGCTAATTCTAGCTCACTGCCTCACAGTGAGTTTATACATTTTGCTTTGTTTTCATAGATATTAGTTAGAATTAAAAAAAAAAAAAAAAAAAACTTCTAGTCTGCTTGCTGGTAATGGTGAGGTTAATTTTTGCCCCTGGATACAGTCAAAATTTTACTGGGTACGGTGTGAAAATAAAATACACAGAGATGTTATATGTTATGTCAGTTATATACATCAACCCATTTCTAGATCCACTAGCCTGCTTCTGGAATTCCCCCTGAAAGAGTTTCTTTATGCACATATTATTTTTCACACTGTGCTGGAACTGTGCATGACCTTACATAAGAAATCAGCATTTCTTCCTGAGAAAAGTCTGGCTTTTAGTGACAAACAGATTGAGAAGGAAGGAGCAGTTAGACTCAGGATCAGTATCGAGTAGCAGAAGCGCTGAAAGCCACACAGTGACATCAACCAAGATAAACTGTCATTGCTTCCGGAACCCTAAATCATCAAATTCATGTCTAGTTAATTTTCCCTGGCAAATCATGTTTACTGAGCTCTTGATAACGTTTTCACTTATCAGCAGATGACCTCTAGCATGTGTGTACTGTAAATTTAATCACCTCACTCCTCTCTTAACTCATTTATGTATCTTCAAAATACAGATCAAACAAAGTTGAAAATCACTTTACCTTGGCCTGCAAAACTCCAGTGTGGTATGCTTTAATTGCAGACAGCATAATCAAAATATTACTCAGCAATTCCTTTTCTGCCTGTCAGTGTCTTCCATTGGGCTCTGAGGGAGAGACCCCTGAGAAGGCAGTGATCCCAACATGAAGCATTGATTAAATAAAGAAAAAAACAAAAGAATATACGTCCAAATATTGTTGCTATTCTGCCAGAGGAAAAGAACACACAGTTCCTGTGGAGAATATTCTGGGCCTTTCTTGTTTATCAGAGAAAACTACATACCATCCTTTAGAAATGTAGCAGTTCAAGTAGAATTTAATGTACTCAAAAATGTGACCCACCTGAGAGAAGAAACTACTTTTGGAAAAGGTTTTAATGTGGCTCAGGACACTACACCCTCCCTGACAGCCTTTAAAGAGCCTGACAGCCTTTAAAGAGGGAAGCAAGCTGATATTTAATAGGTTCCTTTTCAGGGTCTCTTTTCTCTCCATGTTACTTTCACATCAGGTAGCACCGTCCTTTGGTTTGGTTTCACTCTGTCTGTCTTGGTGGAAATGTGGTGTGGTCAGTTACAGATCTCTATGGAGGCCTCAAAGATCTGAGGGAGAATTTCAGAGTTGATTGATGCAAGCAGTAAGAGCAGAACTGTGGAAATCTAGCATTTTGATCATGATACATTCCAATGAATGGCAGGTGACCATGGATAAGATTAAATAATCCAGACTCTGGGAGATGATCCTATGTTGAGCTAGTTTGTTCTTGTTCTGATGAAACCACGTGGGAAGAGCTCACCTGAGCCGGTGGGGGTGGGGTTCCCCAACCTAGAAGGCTAGCTAAGTGTCCTGTCAATCATTTTGGGAAGCTGTCCATCCTGGAGTGGAAGATGAGGTGGAACTTGGGGTGAGAGAAGCAGGGGCCCCTCATCTCTCGAAGCCATGGGCAGTTGGGCCTGGATCCAGGGGGTAAAAGTGCCTGGAGCAGCTCTGACTGAGAAAAAGGTAGGGTCTCCCTCATCTGCAGAATGAGTGTTCAGAGAAGGCACTTACTGTCTGATTTTAATTAGTAGTAGCAATAGCAGCAGTAGCAATGCGGGACAGATGGGCAATTCTGGGGTTGGGGAGGGAGTGTGCTGGTGAGGGTTAGAGGGGTCAGGCCTGCCACCTTGACTTGAGGAGAGGCCATCCTCTTCCTGAGCCTGTACCAGTGGATGCCAGGCATGCCCATCAGGGTAGCTCTATTGGCAGCAAGGTAAGAATGGACAGAGAGTGTTCTGGAGCCCTGGAAGGCTGTCTCCTGGGACAACCTCAGGTGCTTTAGACAACTAGTCCAAGGGGCCATGCAACTATGTGAGTAAGGTGCATGCAGAAAGGAAGGACAATCTCATTTCACAGACAGACAAAGCCAATCACGGGGCTACCACAGAGTCACCACCTTACCTATTGTAGATTAAAAGTTTCAGGTATTTAAAAACATGTTTCTTTTCACTTATGCAGCTGGGCTTCCCTTCCTTAAAATTATGAATCCGACTACCTCAAATGTACTCAACATAACTGTGTTTATAATTTAAAAGTTAGAGATGCCACTTAGAAAAAAAAGACTTGGAAGTTAGCAGCAGCGGGTAAAGACCTCTGGATGCATAAGTTAATGCTTATGTCATTACTATGAGACATTGTAAATTAGCACAAGCCCCATGGAATTTGGTTTATGTATGTGGCTAAGCCATAGTGAAATATTGATGACGGGATATATTTTTGGAGATTTGGGTTGTTTGGCCTCCTAAGTCAATTTATGAAAATTCCTGCAAAACCTGGGGACCACCTCAGTCTGTTGTGCTTTATTGCTTAATTAGCAAGTTGTCAAAAAGCAACACCGTATAAACTGAGTGATGCTTTTTCACCTGTTCACTTACTTTTTATCGGGATAATGAGCTGTGGAAGGACAGGTAGGATCTTGTTCCCACCGTGTTCCAGCATGTCGTGGATTCCTTGCCGAGCAAAAAATTCATAGGGAAATGTCATTTCACAAAGCCCATCAAAAAACAGAGGCAGATAATGATGGTAATCCAGCTTCTCAATTTCTACCTGAAAGTAGAGAGAGAAGAAACGCCATGTGAAAACAGCATTCCAGCAGAGCAAGGCAGACGAGCTGTGGAGCTGTCACCCACTCCTGAGGGACACACTCTTAGAACTTCAGGGAGACTTTCTTAACCCATCCACCCAACGACCTGAAGTATGTCATGGTGTCCTGAATCAATTAGCAGTGAGGTTAAAGTCATGGACCTTTAGATCTTAACAGTCAAATCTCCCATCCACATATAATACATATTGAGAGCATATTAACAATTTGCTGCCTTTTTGTTAATTTGTTACCATTTGGCTCAAGTATGATATTGAACAGGATTCAAGAAGCCTCTAGAATGTTTGCTGAAAAGATCCACGTAAAAATAAAATGAAAGAAATAAAAACAGCTGAAAAGGTTGGCGCCCAAGGTTCTAAGAAGAAAGCTACAGAAGTGCATGTTCATATGTTCCTGGGAGGCATGCCTTCTTTGGGGCAAACAGGACAGTGAGAGGTCAAGCCTGATTCCTGGCTTGTTCACTGGAGCCTGGATGACAAGTAGAACATTCAGGCCATCAAGAACAAATGGAGAGGACAAAGAGTGGGCTGAACCTGGGACCACTGTCACCTCAAAGTCAAAATGTCCCAATCTCCCTTCGTCTGCTTCTTCTGGGAGCAGAGACAAATCTCTTTCCCACGTCTCCATCCATCACCCTCAGAGTCCCTCCATGTTCCCCTGTCCGGACCTTGGCAATAGCATCCAGCAGCACCAGGGAATGGGAACTAAAATTCTGGGGCTGAGAAAAGAGATTGTGAGTTGGGAATCATCTACCTGTAGAAGATTCGGTCTTGCTCGAGCCCTCCACTGTCTAGGGTACCTGTGGCCTGAGCTACTGCCAGCAAGGTGTCAGAGCTGAAGGTGAGAGTGTACATGGAAAGGAGCCCACAGACTCAGACTGCAGGTGTAACACATGTACACAGAGCAAGAGATGGGGCCTTCCCAGCAAGAGGTGGTAATTTCCTTGGTTTTCAAATCCTTATGAATGCACCCAGCTTCTAGTCACCACCTTCTAATCAAGCGAGGAGCCCATCGAGACCTTTGAGAAACTCCCTTTTACATTAGTAGGAGATTAACAATTTTTTTCCTTGATAAATTGCATATATATATTCTCTATGTAGAGACAAATTATACATATATTTATTCCCTATATATTCCATACATTATATATATATTAATATATATTTATGGGATAAAAAGAGATATTCTGATTTTGTAACCAAACATTGTAATACCACTTAGCGGGAGATTTTTGTACCTTCCAGCTCTCCCTCAGCATTCTAGAGTTTCACGCCACATGCCTGCCTACCCCTGGATGTGGGTAACTGGTAACAAACCCGTCATGTTCCTGAGTGTTTACTGTGGGTTGGGGTGAATCAAATTTCCTACAGGTCCCCAAGCCGGAAGGGCAAGGAAGTAAGCAGGCAAGAGGCAATGTCCAGATCCTCTGTTGGAACTGGAGCATAGAAAAAAATCCCTAATGTAGGTTTACACAGACATCAGTTTTACTTTATTTTCCTTTTATATTTATAAAATTTACTTTATTCAGCATACGTTTATGGAATATATATTTTTCTCAGAGATTTATGTGCATTTGGAAATGTTTTAAAACATTATTTTGTACAATTTGAAACAATTATTTTTTTCTTAGGTCCTAAAGGCCCAACGTTGTTATGGATAATTTTACCTTGTATACTAATTTCATAATAAAAATGTCATCTATACTATATTTTTAAAACATTTTGGTATGTTTTGCTAATTCTTTTAGCTTATTGTCACACTTTTACAAGTGTTTCTTATAAGTACAAAATTAAATTTTGTATTTTACTATGGGTTAAGATGGTTATATTTTAATACATTAAGTCATTTACATTTATGGCCTCATTTAACTTCCGTCATCTTATTTTTTGGTCTCCAGTTGTTGTTTTTTATTTACCTTTTTCTTTGTATTTTGTAGTTTTATTATGTACACTATGTTCTATTTACTTTTTGGTAATGACTTTAAAGCTAAAACATCCTGTTCAAACATTTTGTTGCAGCTATCTTAAACATTTCCAAACTTATATTTATCTTAGCAAGAGATAAATAAAGTTAAAAGTCTTCTACTAAGACTGTTGACATGTCTATTTTTCCTTGGAATTCTATTTCTTCTTTATATGTTTTGGGGCAACAATACTAATATCAACAACAGTAACAATAATAACACCAATGTTTGTGATGCCAGACACTGTTGTGAACACTGTGTTAGTTCATTTGATACTCAAGCAACTGGAAGACGTAGGCATTATTAATATCCTAATTTTCAATATGAACAAACTGAAACAGAGAGAGATTAAATAATTTGCCTAAGGTCTACAGCTAGTCAGTGCTGGAGTTAGGTTTCAAGCCCAAGCAGTCTGGCTATATGACATGGCACTGCCTGTCAGGCTTTGTTGTTTGGCACATTGAGGTTCAGCATTATTATAACCTCCTGGTGAATTGTTCAATTTACCCTTATGTCCTTATCCTCTTTATCATTATTGATGCAGTTTGTCTGAGTCTAATATAATATTATTATTGCTATAACTGGTTTATTTATCACATCTTTTCTATCCTTTTGCTTTCTTCATTCCTCTGACATTAGATTTTAAGTGTCTAAAGTAACTTACAGATTTGTTTTTCCCACTTTTCACTTATAATGTGCCTTCAAACAACAAATACTGAGTACCTGCATAATTCCTCTTCTCAAAATTTTGAAAAACAAAAGTTATGAGAAAAGAGAAAAAAGAAGCAATTGAAAGACAAAAGTCAAATGAAAGATTGAATGAGAGAAATTGAGAAAGAAAAAATAATTATCTCTACATCTTCATATCCTCCAATATCACTGACCACAGCAATTCTTTCCTAAAAAAAAATTATCTTCTCATTAGTTCTTTCTTTTTTAACTGTTTCTGTTTGTTTGCTTGTTTGTTTTGAGATGGAGTTTGCTCTTGTTGCCCAGGCTAGAATGCAATGGTGCGATCTTGGCTCACTGCAACCTCCGCCTACCGGTTCAAGCAATTCTCCTGCCTCAGCCTCCCGAGTAGCTGGGATTACAGGCATGCGCCACCATACCCAGTTAATTTTGCATTTTTTTAAGTTGAGATTTTTTTTTTTTTTTATTAGAGGTCACCTGGCCTTAGGTGATCCACCCACTTCGGCCTCCCAAAGTGATGGGATTACAGGCATGAGCCACCACGCCCAGCCTTCATTAGTTCTTTTTATGACCTGTTTGCACATTATTTGGAAATATCTGTTGTCATTGCAAATATGTTGCCTTAATATTAGAACAACAGGTGGGGATCCACCACTTCGTCTCACTGCCACCAAAGACACAGATATGGCTTTTGTTCGACTGACTCTGGAACTGTGTGAGGAGCTGCTGGATTCTACAGTGCTCAATAGGCAGCTCTCACCTGATGGACAAAGAGCTGCAGGGCTTGTGGATGGCAGTTCCAAGGTGAATGTACATAATCCTCCTTGGAAGGCTGCCACTCTGATTGAAGAAGAGCCAAGGAAATTCTTTTTCTTTTGAGCTGTTTATAGCTTAGAGGTTGGATAAAGTACAATTTTGTGAGCAAAATTTACCCTTCTCTCTACCTGAGTTACCCTAAATTTGGAAACCATTTATGAGTATTTTTATCTGATAGCAACAGAGTTATTTGCATAAGTTCAGTAGGAATCTGTTTTCTTTTCTAACAGGGCATAATTGGAGACACTGGTTATTTTACCGAGGCATTGACCGGAATGGCATATTTTCAGAATTGACCAGACTGAAGAATGGAGGTTGACCTTATATAGTCTTTCTAGGAAAGACTGGCTGAGTACCTTGTCTAAATGATTCTCTTCCAAGGTTCCTGACCTGTGGTAAGTAAAGAATGTCATTTACTAACAGGCCTGGGAACCTTAAGTTATTTTGGGACCTCAAGAAGAGAGGAATTTGTATAGGTATTATAAGCACAGTCTAATGGTGAATCCTTGGCTTGCCTCCTAGCCTTGAGGCTTTTAAAAAGCAGAATCCACAATTTCTCATAAAAGTTCCAGCAAAGCCAACTTAAAAAGAGCCTACCAGTCTGAATAACATACTGAGACTCTGTCTCTACAAAAAATAAAAAATTAACCAGAGTGGTGGCACACACCTGTGGTCCCAGTTACTTGGGAGGCTGAGATGGGAGGATTGTTTGAGCTCAGGAGGTCAAGGCTGCAGTAAGCCGAGATTGTGCCACTGCACTCTAGCCTGGGTGACAGAGTGAGACTCTGTCTGGAAAAAAAAAAAAAAAAAAAAAAAAAAAAAGCAGATCAGATCAGGTTGATCACTATTCTTGCCATATTTTATGCAAATAACCAGGCCAAGTATAATGAGACCAAAATTTATTTTGAAAATAAATTGGTCCTATTATGATTTATCCTTGGCAGAAATGGGGAAACTAGAGACCAAAAAATTTGGATACTAGCCCTCACCATTGTTTTCGAGTTTTTATAATTTAGCTATAATTTGGGCTAAATCCCAAATTATTTTCTGTCTGCAAGCCTAAGGAGGAACCAGGTTTTAATTTTCTTCATGATACTTTCAGTTGGCTCTTTAATGGAATAGGTACTTTTTTGTTGTTGTTCCGGGATACAAATTCTCTTTTGACTGTAATCCTTGAGTGCAAATTATTAATGTTATGTATCTTGCGCTGTTTTACTCTTGAGAAAACCAAAGTCATGGTATTCTGAAGACTAGAGGTGCTTCAACAGCCTGTGAACCTCCCTCATTAGGAATTGCCCTAGACCTGATCTATTTTCCATTGCCAAAGCACTGCTGCTAACGCTTGACAATATCAAGCACCCTCTCTAAGGCTCAGGGATGATCATGGAAGAGGAGGGCGTGAGAGATTGTAAGAGCCGCATTAGAGGGGTGGAGAGTAGAAGCCAAAGGAACTCCATCCTGGGTGCTCATCTGCCATGTTGGCTTCTGATTAACCTCAGTTCCGGGAATGCCTCTGAGGTTTCCAGTTTATTCCGCCTTGTGTAAGAGCACCTACTTACCATAAATCCCACCATGAGAGCAAATTCCTGGCCATTCTTTCTGAAGTGTATGTACCCCTCCCCGAGAGCACATAAGTCCTGTGTCCCGGGGGAGCAGGGGGGCGGTAATGGTGCAAGATCCACCATCTCATCTCATCACTGCCAGGGACACAGACATGGCTTCTGTTTATAAGTCCCTATTAAAAGTTTCTTTCTAAGCAACTAGATTTGTATGTCTCTTTCTTTAGCCTCTCAGCTTCCTCCAACTTAGGTGTAGGTTGGCACAGACCTGCCCACAATGAAACAATGGCTGAATAATGTTCTATTCAATGCACTTAACATATTTTGTTTCTCCATTAATTCATTGATGGACATTTGGGTTGCTTCTGCCATTTGGTTATTGTGAATAATGCTGCTATGAATATTACTGGACAAGTTTTTGTTTGAATTGAATCTGGTTTCAATTCCTTTGAATATATACCTAGGAGTTCAAATGCTGTGTTGTATGGGAGTTGCACATTTAGTTTTAGAAGAAACTGCCAAACTGCTTTCCAGAATAGCTGTACCATTTTATATTCCCACCAGCCATGTATGAGGGCTCCAATTACTCCACATTCTCGCCAATACTTGTTATTTTCTGTAGTTTTGATGATGGCCATGCTAATGTGTGTGAAATGGTATTTCCTGTGGTTTAGATTTTCATTTTCCTAATGAGTAGGATGTGGAGCATCTGATACATGACACAACATGAATGAATCTTGAAAACATTTTCCTAAGCGAAGGAGGCCAGTCACAAAAGACCACATACTGTACGATCCCATTTCTATGAAATGTTTGGAATAGACAAATCCAACAGACAGAAAGTGGCTGCTTAAGAGCTGGGGGAAAGGATGCTGGGAAGTGGCTGCTTATTGGGCATAGAGTTTCCATGTGAGGTGATTAAAACGTTCTGGAACTAGATGGTGGTTGTGGTCACACATTATGAGTGTACTTAATGCCACTGAAGTGGACACTTACAAATGGTGAAAATGGTAAGTTTTATGTGTATTTTACCATGACAAAAATGCCTAAGAAAAAATAAAACAATAAAAACAAACAACAACAAAATAATAGAATAACAATTTGCCATTATATTTTGAGACACATACTTTTTTAACATGGTAGATACAGTACTACTTGCTACAGGATGATTTTTTGTTTGTAAATTCCTTTTACATATCTTCCAGGGTTCCTTTTTATTATGATAATTTTGTTTTCAGTTGATGAATTTGGCCCAGGCTTTGGTAATCCCTCATATATTATGGTTATCATCAGGCACTTGTTTGCATGTATGTGTGAACGTGTGTATATATGTGAGTGCATGTGTGTGCATGTATGTATATGTGTGCGTGTGTGTGTGTGCATGTGTGTGTGCATGCCTGGATATGTGTGCATGTGTGTGTCTTAATAATATATCTGACTTCTCTTTAAGTACTTTTTCTGAAAAGCCACTGCTCCATTTCTACACTGTCCCCAGTCCCCTCTCCATTTCCACACTGTCCCCAGTCCCCTCTCCATTTCCACACTGTCCCCAGTCCCCTCTCCATGTTCACACCATCCCCAGTCCCCACTCCATTTCCACACCATCGGCAGTCCCCTCTCCATTTCCAGGCCGTCGCCAGTCCCCTCTCCATTTCCACACTGTCCCCAGTCCCCGCTCCATTTCCACATTATTCTTCATAGTAAAGTTTTTAAAGAGAATTATTTATCATCATTGTTCTTGCTTTCTCATTCCCGTTCCCTCTTTAACCCACTCCCCGACCATTTCACTGAAGTTGCTTTTATCAAGGTCACCAGTGACTTTCTTTGTGTCTAATCCTCGAATCCCTTTTCTGTTCTCAGCACAACACAATTGACCTGGTCAAGTTGTACCCCCAACACTGGGAGGTCACCCTAATTCCCTCCCTCCAATCATTGGCCTGGCCTGGCCTGACCATACTGCTTCTGAGACAGCCAGGTGGGAGGCAGTCCTCGGAGAAGCTCCACCCTCTCCATCTGGCCAGCCCACTGGGAGGAGCCACACAAGTTCACGCCATTTGCAGCAGGGAGGAGCCTGGCCCCTCCCAGTGGGCAGGGGATGCGAATGGCCGGTGGGAAGCGCCCTATCAGGCTCTCTGGCTTAGCGAGAGTCCCTGTTTCCCTCTTTTCTTCCTTTTTCACCCAGCAAAACCCTGTTTTACTCATTCAAATTCAAATTGTCTGCGAGCATGAATTTTCGTGGCCATGGGACAGAAAACCCTGTCTTCAGCTGAACTAAGGAAAAGTCCCGCAGCAGTTCCTCCTTAGTGACTCTTCGAATGCACCTGTCTTAGCCCAGGCTGCCATAACGAAATACCATGGACAAGGTGGCTTGAAAAACAGACATTTATTTTCTCACAGTTCTGGAGGCTGGAAGTTGGAGATCAGGGTGCCAGCATAGTCCGGTTCTGTGGAGGGAGGGCTCTCTTTCTAGCCTTATAGACGGTCACCTTCTCAAAATGTCCTCACAGGGCCTTTCCTCTGTGTGCACGCAGAGAGCTCGCTGGTCTGTCTTTCTCTTCTTATAAAGACAATAGTCCTATTGGGTTAAGGCCCCACCGTTATGATCTCACTTAACCTTTATTACCTCCATACAGGCCCCATCCCCAAATACGGTCACATTGGGATTTGCCCTTCAACATAATGAATTGGAGGGGAGCAGTGGGGCACGATTCAGTCCACTGCACACCGTTCTCCTCTCCAGACCTCTCACTGGCAACTCCTTTCATCTCAATTTCAGTTCTGTGAGGCCGTCCTACTATTGTCTATCACCCTGTTTGATTTTTTGTAGCCTCATCATTTATTCAGTACAGTTTCTTAAGTTCTTTTTTTTAGGGAGCTTGTCGTTGCCTAGAAGAGTGCTGGTCACACAATAGGTGGGTGTTCAGTAGGCAGGCATTGAATTTTCATTCTGACCTTTTGAATCTGCCCTGTGTTAACTTCCTTGAGATGGCTGCCCTGCTAAGGAACAATGACCAGATGATGAGTGGCTGTGCCTAGGCTAGAGGGAGGGCAGCTGCACCGAGGGGCGGCTGTTTCACACTGACTCTGTAGCGTGGAGGAGTATGTAAGTTTCTATAAATGTATGTATTCTACAACTTTATGTATTCTGTAAATAAAATACTATTTTTCTCTTATTAGCATTGCAGTGATTATTTACCTTTTGGGAATTTTATGACTATTATAACAGACAAGATGGGCTTCCTGATGCTTGTGTTTTCCCTCATTTCACTAGAAATCACTAGGGTTTAATTGGCTATTCTGAGTTTTTTTTGTAGTTTTAGAATTGATATCTAATAGTTGTACATTTAAAAAATTCCTTTTACTTTTAAAACTTTGGCAACATTTCTGTTTTTTACAATATCATCAAATGCAAACATATTAAAATCTATCCATATAAATAACAATAAGAGGTTCTTATTTTAAAAAAAAAGATGCTGAGAATAATTTAAGATAAAAGCCAAAATCTGAAGAAGAGATAAATGAGGAAATCCCTTATCTATATGTATGTGTGTGTTTATCACACTGTGACTGCTATTCCTAAGAGTTCTTGTCAATTGCTGGCTCCTTTTGTTAATTTGGATTCACAAATAGTCATTTTTAAGGTTATTTGACAATAAAACTTATTTCAGGAAATTTTTCATTCTTAGGATAATTGGTTTATTTACCATAAAATAGTAGTTTTCTAATTTGGGAATCTTTCTTTAAAGTTTAAGAAATCCAGAATTAAAAGAAAATTGCTTGCAGCTGGACACAGAACAAGTACTGTTTTAGACATATCAGTTAAAATTATATGTTAATACCTGAATTAATGACTACATTGATATTAGCTCCCAAAACGTGAAGCATTTTTACTTATAAACTATATCTTTAAAATTCATGTTTTATAACTTTTTAAAGGTCACATAGTACCTACTATGTGACCTTTAAATCTTACAGTGACCTTTGGTCAGAAGCAACAAAATTCTGACTTGAACTTGCCTGTCAAATATTTATCCCCATAACAAATGTGTAAGGTACTAATGCTATACTGAAACATCAGAAACACAGTGAGCTTGTGTTAGTCTGTTTTCACGCTACTATAAACACCTGAGGCTGGGTAATTTATAAATGAAAGAGGTTTAATTGACTCACATTTTTGCATGGCTGGGGAGGCCTCAGGAAACTTATAATCATGGTGGAAGGCGAAAGAGAATTCACTCACTATCAGAAGAACAGCGTGGGGGAAAGCACTCCCACGATCCAATGACCTCCTATCAGGTTCCTCCCTGGACATGTGGGGATTACAAGTCGAGATGAGATTTGGGTGGGGGCACAAAGCCAAACCATATCAGAGGTTAATGACTTTCATGGAAAATACTCAAATCAGAGACTTGCTCTTATGTTTTCCATATCCTTGCTTCTATTAGCAATTAAAATTTCATTGAAAATATCTGTTCTTATGACTGCTGTTATAATTACCAAGGATCTTGCTCAGAAACACAAATTAATCTGAAAAGTATAATTATCTATTAATATATTATGACCTCCTTTGGACTTATTGTGATGTTTCTAAAATAAAGACTTAACAGTGTTTCTCAACCCTTGAGGCAGCTATTGAGTTATTGCAAGAGGTCTTACAAATTAGAGAGGCATTAATCACTGTCTACAGAAAATATATATATTTTACAAGTAGACGTACTATTATTTTTCAAATGTGTGTGAATGCAGTTGTGATGAATAACTGAAAATAATTTCTCATCATATTTTTCAATGATACTGAATATACAACTAAAATCATGTAATATAGCACATGAGATTTTAATGCTAAAATTAAGACTTTTAACATGAAAATGCTCTTAAGGGCAAAATGAAGCAAATTTCAGGCAAGATGGCAGACAAGACTGAAATGGATCCATCAACTGCTACAGATTTAAAAAAAAAAATATGCCCAATGCAAAGCTGAGCTCAGGAAATCCTCAGATGCTAGAGATAAAGATGAAATCCAGTTGCAGAAGTGAGTTTCAGGTGATGCCAGGAGACCCCAGGAAGTATCAGATTATCCCAGCATTGGGAATAAGGTTTTAATGTCTTCAGGAAAACAGAGCATTTGGTGAGAGAAGGGAACTCATCCGAGACTCCTGCATACAACCAGGACACTTTAAGGGCTGCCTCACCAGTGAAAAAGAAACTGGAAAATCTCTTCAAATCTGTTTGTGGAAACAGAATGAGAGGCTGGTGTTTGACAAAGCTCTCGGTGGGACAAACCTCCTCTGAGAAATGGAAATCTAGGAAATAAAAAGCCCAGAAATTAAGGGAAAAAATTAGTCTCAGATGATGAAAAGGAAACCCTTGGGGCCCGGGCAAAAGCAAATGCAAAAACATGAATACTTGCACAATCTCATACATGGGATGCCACAGAAAATGCAATCCCTAATATAGATGAGCTCGCAATGAAAAATTATCCACCACTGTGGCAATGCAGTCACCAAAAGGAAGACTTAACAGACCAATGAGCATGGACATGAGCTCTGGAGGTAACAACTGGAAACAGAAGAATAAAATCTCAAGATAAATAATTTAAAAATACTTAACATTTCACTTAAAAATACAACGTTTAGGAAAAAAATATAGTATCAACTTAAAAATTCAGTAGCTAGGTTGAACAATAAATTCACCACAAATGAAAAGAGAATTAGAGATCTGGATCACGGAGCTGGAAGATGAATGCAGAGGCAGCACAAGGAGATAAAGCAATGGAAAAGATCACAGGGACTCCCAAGACCCATGATGCTCCCTTGAGTGACTCACAGGAGATCCAGAGGAAAGGACAGATCATGGGGAAAGGCAATATTTGAAGCAATAATGACTGGGAATTTTTTATAATTAAGAAAGATATAAATATTCAGAGGGAAAATGCAGATTTAGACACTTTTCAGAAACACTACGAAACTCCAAAGTCAAGGAAAAGATTAAAAGCAACTAGAAACAAAAGATAGTTTACAATAAAAGATCCAAATTAGACTGAAATTACATTTCTCATTAATAGAGGTCGGAGTAAAATATGTTCAACATGCTCAAAGAACAAAAATTATTCATCACAATACAACTTAGTAAAATCATCATTCAAAAATAAAGACAAGTCAAATAAAGACAAGACAAGATTAAGACTGAAGGGTATTTTTTTAACCCCTGGATCATCAACTTTACCAAAGGATAAAATTTATTAAAAAGTAAGTTGAACACAGGACAAAGAGATGAGATGAAAGAGCTAATAGTAGATAAATTGTTGAATGAATTAAGACTAAATAAGCAGTGACTATCAAGAGTTTTTTAAATCATCAATATGGTGGGTTTACAAAGCAGGGCTAAGATACCAGAAGGGAATAGCAAGGAAGATGAGAGGAAGGTAATCTGGGTCAAAGGTAATATCTCTGCCTTGAAAGAGATGAGGATAAAGTTCTTGATACCCTTTAGACTTATCAAATAATTAAGCATATTAAAGTTTAAGAATACCTATTCTGAAAACTAAAATGAACTTCCAAGAGAATAGAGAAGAGGGAATGAAAAAAACTGTATCAGCTTTCTCTTGAAGGCTGGTAAACACCCTCCTGTTCCCAGGAAAAAATATGGAGAGAAAAACTTACATACAATGGATCAAAATATGTAAGTAATAATAAAAAGTGTTTGTGAATTAAATTCTTTTATTCAAAGAGATTATCATAAAAGGGAAAATGTCCTTCACTTCTGAATTAGTTTCTAAGGTGCACACTCAAAATATAATGACAATGAAAGGTGGAAAATAAAGGTGAGGTAAAAAAAAAAAAAAGTATCTTGTAGGATAAATTCCTGGAAGAGGAACTGTTTTATCAATGGGTATACATATTGGTCATTTTGATACATATTGCCAAGTCATGCTTCACAGAGATGCTACCAAATTACATTTCTATAAAAAATAAATGACCACCTGTTTTTCTAATGTCTATCCAAAGAGAATGCTATCAAAGTTTGATTCTTAACATTACAGTTAAAAATGGTATTTCTGGGTTGTTTTATTTCTCTGTGAGAATAATTACCTTTTAAAGCTATTTTTGAAAGTCATCTGTATATCCTTTTCTGAGAACTGTATGTTCCTATCTTTTGCCATTTTTTTTTCTCTACTGAGGCATTGACCTATTTCAAAAGAGTTATTTTATATTAGAGAGATTAGTCTTGAGTGTGACAGGAGTTTCGATTTCTTCTTTTGTCATGACAATTTTAAAATGTTTTAGAATTCATTAATCCTTTACAGATGCTGATTTTGAGTCATCTTAGAAAGATTTCCCCATTTTGTGGCATAAAGAAGAGAAACAATCAGAAAAGAACATTCATAATGGTTTATTCTCATACTTTTATGATTTATTTTCTTTACATTTAAATCATTAGTCTATTTGTAACTTTTCCTGGTATAAAATGTAAGTTTCCAACTGTGGATTTTTTTTTTAGGTCATATCCAGTTGTCTTATTGTATTTATTGACTAGTTCTCCAGTGATTGGAGGTTTCACCGTATCATAAATGTCTATTTTTTGACTTTCCACTCTGTTTCCCTGGCCTGTCTTCCTTATTTGTGAACAGTACCGTTTTGATCTGATTATCACAACTGTTAAAATGATTTTAATATTTGGTAGGCTGGTCCTTTCACATTACTTTCCTGGGGTTATTATTATTATCACCATAATTTGTTTACTTTTTCATTTAAAGTTTAGACACAAATTTTAGATGTAAGTTTGACTCTATGGACCTACATAGAACCTTGGATTCAACAATTAGATAAAACACATTCTTTACAAGCATATAAGGACTATTTTGAAAAACTGAATAAGCGCTAAGCCACAAAACAAGTCTTAAGAAATTCCAAAATGGCGATGTCATACATGTCACATTTTCTACAGAAAGTTAAAGAAAATAACAAATCATTAACTAAAAGATAGCTAAACTTTTAATACCCCACATATTCGGAAATTTAAGAACACTTTAAAATCACTCAGCGATCAAAGAGAAAACCATTATAGAAAGAACAACACATTAAGAATTGAATCCCAATGAAATTACTTAACCTCCAAATAGTAGAAAAATTCCCCTTTCTACTGACTCTTTTTGAGAATAGAAAAGAGGAAAAGCTACATAGCTGACTGTCTGAGGCCAACATAACCTTAATATGAAAACCAGAGTTCAATCTCACTGAGGCCAATGTAACTTAACACTGAAACCATAGAGGTCAATCTCACTGAAATCCAAACAAAGAGGCACATTGAATGATGGCCAAATAGGCCATATCACAGACATGCCAGAAATTTTTAACATCATGTTTACATTTTCAGATTAAAGGAAGACAAGATAATGTTCATAGATGCAGGTAAAACTTTTGATAACATTTCTTCACTAAAAGATAAAAACGCTTAGCAGAAACCTATAGCAGATCCCATACTTCATGGTTAAACTAGGATTATTCCCATTTTGGTCAGAAAGAAGATAAGAAGACAGTTACTATTTTTATTCAACCCTGCAACTGGAGGTTCTAGCTAACGTGGTAAGACAAGAAAAGTACATGCAAAGATTGGAAAGGGAAAAACAAAACTGTTCGTATTTGCGGATGATATGGCTGTCTACGTAGCACACCCTGAGAGTCTACAGACACGCTCAATTAATAAAAGCTCTGTAAAAAATTGTTGCATAAAAAAATCAATGCACTAAAAATAATAGCATTTCCATACACGATTAAAAACTACTTTGAAAATATTTTTTAAAAGTTCACAATAACGAGATGAAGTAAAACAAACACTTTAAGATAAGAAAATTAACAATATGTAAGGCCTTATGGAGACAATTACAAGAGATTACTGACAAATACAGACAGAGGACAGAAATAATCTTCTATGAATAAATGCATATATTGATTTTGCTTATGGTTGGGTAGACTGAAACTTAGAAAGGTGATGATTCTGCCCAAATTAATCATCATCTCTATGGCTGGCTGCTTTACTACAAATGCTGATGGCTCTGTCTAGCTGGAAGATATTAATTACTGAGTAACAAATCTGGATTTGAGAATGGAGAATCAAATTATTTTACGGAATAACCTTATTTTAAGTTTCTGTCAAAAAGGCTAAAAGACAGCTAAAGGTCAGTTGTAAGCAGATCTCAAATTTATGCACACTTAACCTTTATTATCCAGGAATTGTATGTTCCCAACGGTAACAGTCAAAGAATGATACTTTCAAGTGTAATAAATAAGAAAGAAATAATCTCTTATTTCATGGCTTCGAAAATTCCCACTCAATCTCTTGTCATAAAGTTAAAGGAATTTCCTAAAACTTGAAAACCTGCATTTATTTTAACAATAGGGAGATAAAAAGGAGTAAAATACACATTGAAATGCATTGTCAAAGCTTCTCTTTCCTTGATCACATATCTGTATAATGCTAAAAATATTATACTTTGGTCAGAGGTAGAGGGAGAATAACTGCACTTTGGGATAACAGGTGTTCATAAATAACAAGGCAAGAAATATATGATAGGCCTGAAAAGTCTTGGCAGAGTTTTAGAAATTGAGACTGTTAGAAACAGATTATTTGTGGCTTTCACCACTGGTATTAATTGTAAAACATGGTCCTATTTTACAAAAACTCTCCTTGAATAAGGTAATGTAGTGCGAATTTTAATACACTCAACCAAATAAGTAGAATTAAATAGGTCAGGAAAGGATTAATTCAGGTGAAGTTAATGCCAGGAAGCAATTTTAAGAAGAAATTGTTATGATAGTGGCACTACTGTCTCTTACATCAGCATATAATTTTGCTATGTATATATTTTGCAGGGATTTGTTCCAATTTGTTAAAGCTCTTTATACTGAGGATGCTTTATATTTCTTAATCAAATGTCGCTAAAGCAAAAAATATATATACTGAATAGCTACAATAGTTACAGCATTGTGCTGAATGTTAGGGAGAGATGGGGCTAGTTAGTGGGTAGGAAAAATAAAAGGAAAGTGTGTTACAGAAATACCACTTATTTCCTTGGATTCATATTTTAGTATGATCAGCTTGTTGAAAGAATGAATCGATGACACTCTGTCTTCATGGAGAGCAGCCTGGGTGTGCAATCAGGCACCCCCAGGTTCAAAGTCATCGCTGGTATGTAGTGAAATCCACCAGTTTTCAAATGCTGTGACTGGTGGAAACGTAACAGAGCTCCTCTGGGCATTAGTTCATCATTTGCAAAATGATACCTAACTCCTGGGGTTATTATAAGGATGAAATGATATCATTTAGCATGTGCTAAATGATATTAATTCCCTTTCTATTCTCTGAAGAGGAAATAATACAATCACAAAAAGTTAAGTAAGATTTCAAGTGATTAAGTACCAAATGAAGGGTACATACTAAGGCTACGTGGAAGAAAAGCTCTGGTTAAGAGAAAGGAGAGATCATTATGGGCTGGAGTCAGGAAAATGTTTCATTGGGGCGGGCGGACTTGGATAAGCCCTGTGGGATGAGAAGGGGTGAGCGTTCTGGGCAAAGGATATCCCCTGATGATGGCACAGAGGTGAGCACAGGATAGTCAAGATAACAGCGGCTTGTTAGGGTTAAGGTAGCCTGAGTTGGAATGAAGTGGCAGGTAATATCAGGGAGCCAGGAGGGAGCCCTCTCTGCAGGCTGAGTCTGGACTGGACACTTTAGGCAACAAGGAAAATAGAGATGATTAAATAACCATTTGGTAAGTATAGTCTGAAGTGCAGGCTGGCCTGGGAAGCTCAAGGTACAGGAGTGAACATCTTGGGGTAGAATCATCAGTGCGGGCCAGGCACGATGGCTCAAGTCTGTAATCCCAGCACTTTGGGAGGCTGAGGCAGATGGATCATGAGGTCAAGAGATCGAGACCATCCTGGCCAAAATGGTGAAACCCTGTCTCTACTAAAAATACAAAAATTAGCTGGGCATGGTGGCGCACACCTGTAGTCCCAGCTACTCGGGAGGATGAGGCTGAGGCAGGAGAATAGCTTGAATTTGGCAGGCGGAGGTTGCAGTGAGCAGAGATCACGCCACTGCACTCCAGCCTGGGGGACAGAGCGAGACACCATCTCAAAAAAAAAAAAAAAAAGAAGCCAGGTGCGGTAGCTCACATCTGTAATCCTAGCACTTTGGGAGACCACGGCAGGCGGATCACGAGGTCAGGAGATCGAGACCATCCTGGCTAACATGGTGAAACCCATCTCTACTAAAAATACAAAAAATTAGCTGGGCCTGGTGGCGGGTGCCTGTAGTCCCAGCTACTTGGAACGCTGAGGCAGGAGAATGGCGTGAACCCAGGAGGCGGAGCTTGCAGTGAGCCGAGATCGTGCCACTGCACTGCAGCCTGGTCAAGAGAGCGAGACTCTGTCCCCCCACCACACACACAAAAAATTAGTTCGAGACTATAGCAGAAGTTCAAGTATGAAGCCACAGGGGCCTGAATGGTGGTATTGACCTATAAGGCAGGCTGAAATTGACAGAAGAAGGAATTATATGTGAAGAAATAATGGAAGAATACATTCCAGAACTGGCTGACGAACTGAACATGGAGAATAACGTGATGGAATATGTGTTCGGCTAGGTTTCCAGCATTTGGGACAGTAAAACGACATGGACATTGTCGGAATCAGAGAGCTTGTGCAGAGGCCAGGATTACAGGCTGTACCTTCAGTTTGAGATGCAGATCATGAGGCCTCTAGATGGATGTGCCCAAAGATTTAAGATACATGTTCTGGGTTTTGGAAGAGAGTCAGAAATAACGAGGCACATTGCAGAGTCATTTGGATAAAGACATAGGTAGCATGAGCGTGTAAAGCAAGGAGGTCCTTGAGGGAAACTTTGAGGGCTATCCTCAGTTAGAGAACAGGAAGAGGAAGACCTGGGAGTCAGGGAGCTCGGAGAACCATGCAAGATGACAGGGTGCTCATGAGCTTTGCATTAAGAAAAAATAAGGGTTGGATGTTCAGCTTGCCTATAATATGGAAAACAGATGACTTTTTTTTTTTTTTTGAGACAGGGTCTCACTCTGTCACCCAGGCTGGAGTGGAGTGGCACGATCACGGTTCACTGCAGCCTTGGCTTCTGGGTTCATGTGATCCTCCCACCTCAGCCTCCTGAGTAGCTGGGAACACAGGTGCATATCCCCAGGCCAGTCTGATTTTTTAATTTTCTTGTAGAGATGGGTTCTCCCTGTTTCTTCCCCCAGGCTGGTCTCTAATTCCTGGGCTCAAGCGATCCTCCTGCCTTGGCCTTCCAAAGTGAACAGGCATGAGTCATAGCACCTGGCTGATAATTGTTAAAAATACAAAAACCTGATAGAGTATATGCAATCAGGTCCATACATTATGAAACACAAATTGTGATGCTAGTTTTGTGTCAATATAAAAATTCTTTAAAAAATGTGATGGAAGTATTTGCAAAGGAACTTGAACTAGCTTAGGAAGAGAGACTTATCATCCTCACTTACAAAGACCACGCTCCTCTCTCACAAACACTCTAGTCCCATGGACTACACGTGTGCTGGCAAACTCTCAGGTCTGTGAGTCCTACTTTTTATGAGTTCAACACGGGGAGAGCAGGAGGCGGGTCATGAGCAGGTGAGGAGCCCTGGGAAGACCCTGTTGTTAAAAATGTCATCATGGATTTATCCATTAAGGTTTTATTTCATTTCTTTTTAGAAACAAAATACCTTTTGGAACATTTCAGCTCACAAGCTGCTTGTATCTTGAAGTATAACTATAATTAGATAATCTGGTTGCTCCTCTCCAACGAATGAAAGAATTTAACTGTTTAACTGGGTAAAGTGAAAAGAAAGGAGAAGTAATTTTGTTGCCTGGAGTATCTCAAGGAGGTAGGCGTGGAGGGAGGAGCCATTGTGAAGGTTTTGGGGAGATGCCAGCAACTCTGCTGCCTGTCTTTTGGTGTGTGTAGGGAAGGTGCCAAGGTGTGTTGTGGGTTCTCAGGAAGGGGAAGATACCTGGAGGGTGGCAAGGGCACTGGCTCGGCCTTCGCTCCTCTGTGACTAGCAGAGGAGCACAAGGGAGTCACCCAGCCCCTCTGGGCTTCTGCCTTCTCACCTGTAGCTGGGGCAACAAGTGCACCCACCTCACAGGAATAGAGAAAGCTAGGAACAGTGCTTGGGTAACAGGAGGGAATCAATGAATGTAAGCCATGAACAACTGCAAAGAAACCCTCTGTTATTTCTATCATTTGAGTTATCTGTTTATAAACTGCAATTTTCAGTTAAGTTCCTCTGTATTCATGATATTCTTTATCTTTTATTTTTATTTTTTGAGATGGAGTCTCTCTCTGTCACCCAGGCTGGAGTGCAGTAGCATGATCTCAATTCACTGTAACCTCCACTTCCAGGGTTCAAGTGATTCCCCTGCCTCAGCCCCCTGAGTCGCTGACTACAGGCACACCACCATGCCCATCTAATTTTTGCATTTTTGGTAGAGATGGGGTTTTGCCATGTTGGCCAGGTTGGTCTCGAACTCCTGACCTCAAAATGATCTGCCCACACTGGCATCCCAAAGTGCTGGGTTTACAGGCATGAGCAACTGTACCTGGCCCACTATATTCTTTAAATTTTACTTTGCATGGAAAAAGTTCCTTTTGGTATGCCAACATTTTCTTTCTTAAACTCTTGTGGTGCTCCTGTCATTTTGTTTAAAATGATTGAAGAACAGAAGTCATTCGTGAAGGACACAGTACACACAGCCCAGAGAGCTTGCAGGTTAAAACCCGGCACAGAGCAATGTCTGCCAGTCACTCAGGGACTTCAAAATAGGTCAGAACATCTTTCCAGAAAATGACACCATCTTTTTGGGTTTGGGTGTGACAATAAATTTAGGGATAAGAACATAAAAGACTGGAAACTTCTTTTGTATTACAATGATGGACTTCTCAATGCATTTTGCATACACACAAGTCCATGTTTACGCAATGACTGTAGATAAATAAATATATATATGCTAATTAAATAACAGGATGTAAAATTTATTGATAATCACATTTATCAACTAAACCTTGACAAGTTTTTAAAGAAAAATTATTATCTGTGTAGTAGAATCTCTGCTTTCATAGTTTACCCATAGGCCACTCATCTAAGTGTGCCTTTTTTTGTTGTTTTACAGCAAACACAGTAATCAAGTTATTTAGACATTTTAGATTGTATACCAATGACATAGAAAAATGTACAGCCAGTCCACTGGGTTGTCATTTTAGAAATAAACATCTCAAGTCATAATAATAAAGCAGAGTTTTAAAAAGTTACTAGGTTTTCTTTATTTGCCATAAGAAAGACTGAACTTCTTAGTATGTAGTTTGAAGAGTATTTTCTTTAACTCATTGAAGCCTACAGAGAAAATTCAAACCCACAGAGAATGAGAGGGTCATTCTCCAGATTCTCATTAGACAATTTGTGGAAATGGTGTCTCTCTTCTCTCGGTGAACCCTGACTTCTCCATGACTGCTAGAGAAGACCAAGTATCTCTGTTTAGGATGCTCTTTTCTGCTCTTTCCAGCACTAAATTTCTAGCATCACCAATTCCCCTTGCTCCTGGCTCTCTGGACTTTGTGCCCTGCTGCCCTTTGTTGTGATCTTGCATGGCCACTTACATAGAGACTGCTATGCCACCACGTTCCAGCCGCAACATGTGTGGCCAGGCACAGTGGCTCACGCCTGTAATCCTAGCACTTTGGGAGGTTGAAGTGGGTGGATCACCTGACGTCAAGAGTTTGAGACCAGCCTGACCAACATGGAGAAATCCCATCTCTACTAAAAATACAAATTAGCCAGGTGTGGTGTCACATGCCTGTTATCTCAGCTACTCAGGAGGTTGAGGCAGGAGAACCACTTGAACCCAGGAGGCGGAGGTTGCAGTGAGCTGAGATCATACCATTGCACTCCAGCCTGGGCAACAAAAGCAAAACTCCACCTCAAAAAAAAAAAAAAAAAAAAAAAAAAAAAAAATTTTTGCATGTCTGTGAGGACAGGGACAGTGCTACTTAAAATCATCTGCCTCTTCTGAGTCTTAATCAAGCTGCTGAATATGTGAATTATTTTGTCTTCATTTGGGAGTTAATAAAATACTCAAGTATATGGCTGCTGAATACCCATTTCATTGCACAACGAACATGGTCAATGCATTTGTCTGTTCTTATACTGCTATAAAATGCTACTTGAGACTGGGTAACTTATGAAGGAAGGAGGTTTAATTGACCCACAGTTCCACATAACTGGGGAGGCTTCAGGAAACTTACAATCATGGCAGAAGGCTAAGGGGAAGCAAGGCGTGTCTTACATGGTGGCAGGAGAGAGAGAGCACAGAGGAAACCGCCACTTTTAAACCATTAAATCTCGTAAGAACTCCCTCATTATCATGAGAACAGCATGGGAGAAACTGGTCCCATGATCCAATCACCTCCTACCAGGTCCCTCCCTCAAGGTATGGGGATTATAATTTGAGATAAGATTTGGGTGAGGACACAGAGCCAAACCACATTATTCTGCCCTTGGCCCCTCCCAAATCTCATGTCCTTTTCACATTTCAAAACTATTCATGCCTTATCAACAGTCCCCTAAACTCTTAACCAAATTCCAGCATTAACTCAAAAGTCCAAGTCCAAAGTCTCATTTGAAAAAAGGCAAGTACCTTCCACCTATGAGCCCATAAGATTAAAACAATTTAGTTACTTTTAAGTTAAAATGGGGGTACAAGCATTGGGTAAATGTTCTCATTCCACATAGGAGAAATTGGCCAAAACAAAGGAGCCACAGGCCCATGCAAGTCTGAAAACTGGCTGGGCAGTCATTAAATTTTAAAGCTCCAAAATCTCCTTTGACTCCATGTTTTACATCCAAGGCATGCTGATGAAAGAGGTTGACTGCCATGGCCATAGGCAGCTCCACCTCTGTGGCTCTGCAGGGTACAGTTCCTGTGTCTGCTTTCACAGGCTCACCTTGAGTGGCTGTGGCTTTTCCAGGCACATGGCACAAGCTGTCAGTTGATCTATTTTTCTGGTATCTGGAGAACAGTGGTCCTCTCCTCACAACTCCACTAGGCAGTACCCCAGTGGGGACTCTGTATGGGGGCTCCAACGCCACATTTCCCTTCTGTACTGCCTTAGCAGAAATTCTCCATGAGGGCTCTGCCCCTGCAGCAGACTTCTGCCTGGACATCCAGATGTTTCCATACAGCCTCTGATATCTAGGCAGAGGTTCCCAAACCTCTACTCTTGTCTTCTGTGTACCTGCAGGCCCAAAACCATGTGGAAACTGCCAATGCTTGGGGCTTGCACACTTTGAGGCAATGGCCTGATCTGTACCTTGTCACCTTTTAGCCACAGCTGGAGCTGGAGTAGCTGGGATGCAGGGTGCCATATCCTGGGGCTGTTCAGAGCAGCGGTGCCCTAGGCTCAGCCCATGAAACTATTTTTCCCTCCTAGACCTCCAGGCCTGTGATGGGAAGGGCTGCCATGAAGATCTCTGACATGTCCTGGAGATATTTTCCCCATTGTCTTGGCTATTAACACTTGGCGTCTCATTACTTATGCAAATTTCTGCAGCCAGCTTGAGTTCCTCTCCAGAAAATGGGTTGTTCTTTTCTATTACATGGTCAGGCTGCAAGTTTTCCAAACTTTTATGCTCTGGTTCCCTTTTAAACATAAGTCCCAATTTCAAACCATCTCTTTGTGAACACATATAACTGAATGCTTTCAGAAAAAGCCAGGCCACATCTTGAATGCTTTGCTGCTTACAAATTTCTTCTGCCAGATACCCTAAACTATCTCTCTCTCAAGTTCAAAGTTCCACAGATCTCAAGGGCAGGGGCAAAATGCTGCCAGTCTCTCTGCTAAAGCATAGCAAGAGTGACCTTTGCTTCAGTTCCCAATAAATTCTTCATCTCCATCTGTGACCACCTCAGCCTGGACTTCATTGTCCATATCCCTATCAGCATTTTGATCAAAACCATTCAACAAGTCTCTAGGAAGTTCCAAACTTCCCCACATTTTCCTGTCTTCTTCTGAGTCCTCCAAACTGTTTGAACCTCTGCCTGTTCCCCAGTTCCAAAGTCACTTCCATATTTTCAGGTTATCTTTACAGCAGTACTCCACTCCACTGGTACCAATTTTCTGCATTAGTTTATTCTCACACTGCTATAAGGATACTACTGGAGACTGGGTAATAATTTATGAAGGAAAGAGGTTTAATTGACTCACAGTTCTGCATCACTGGGGAGGCCTCAGGAAACTTACAATCATGGTGGAAGCTGAAGGGGGAGCAAGGCACATCTTACGTGGCAGCAGAAGAGAGACAGTGCAGGGGAAACTGCCACTTTTAAACCATCAAATCTTGTGAGAACTCCTTCACTATCACGAGAATAGCACAGGGTAAACTGCCCTCGTGATCTGATCATCTTCCACCAAGTCCCTCCCTCGTCACATAGGGATAACAGTTTGAGTTGAGATTTGAGTGGGGACACAGATCCAAACCATATCAGTTAACTAAGATATCTTATATGCAAACTCATAAAATATTTCATTTCTATTCAGAACTAGTAGTATAATAGGCACCTGAAACACACAATTTTATGGAATTGTAAACTTAAAGTCATGTAACTGTGTTCCATGTGTTTCCTATTCCCATGGGATATGCCTTTGCACCTAGCGCAGAGAGCCCTTCCTGTCCTCTCTAGGGAGAATTAGACCATCTGTAACAGCAGTGTATGTTGCATATAGATCTATGAGGGCATTTATTATGCTTATGTATTCGTTTATATTCTGTCACCCTCACTAACTTATGAGCCCTGGATGGTCTATTCCATCCATTCTTTTTGCTCTATAACATTTCATACCAATTTATGAGACAGAGGCCATCTCATATTTGTTGAATTAATTACCCAATGAGCCAGTTCTCAAATGACCTCTGGAGAGCAGTCTCTCTCCTCTCTGGCTCATTCTTCAGGTTGCAGCCAGACTCTCCTTTCTAAAAATACTTTGTCCATGTCACTCATCTCCCAAAGGCCCTTCACTGGCTGTGTGCAGGGTCTATCCTGAATGCTTCACTGTGTTGTACTCCATTTTCCAGAATCTGTCCCTGTTTTCTTTCCAGCTTCACATTCTAACATTTCATCCTCACATCTTAAGTTCTAAATGCACCAAATATTTGCTAGATGTGTCCCGCTTTTCTGTATGCCTGGAGTACTTTTCCAGGTTTTCCATTTTGATACTCATCTTTTTATTCTTTACGAAATCATACTGCATCCTTTTCCACATAATAGTAGTTAAGAGTGTACATGTTGGAGCCTCAGTCCAAATCCTGCCCCAGCCTCTGCCACAAATTAGTGATATGACCTTGGGCAAGTCACCTCAGTCTCCTCATTAAAATGGAAATGATAACAGTCCACACATCAGCTGCCTATGGTAAATAATGTATTTGTTAATTCATGTAAACCATCTAGAACACTGCCTGGTACTTGTTAATCATTATTATTGCCACTTTACTATAAAAGCATTAGAAGCAGTATATTATAATTACATGAATAATCATTAAGTGGGTACCCACATATTTACCTATTCAGTAAATCTTCCCTTGTCTTCCTAGTTGGAGTAGGGAAGCCGGAGGGAGTGCCTCCCAGACAGGAAGGGGCAGCAGAGGCAGGAGAGACAGGGGGAGTGGACAGCAAGTGGCCAGCGGTACAGTCCCAGACCCTCCCCTCCAGGGTGGAAACTGTGTGTGTGTGTGTGTGTGTGTGTGTGTGCATGCGTGTGTGTGTGTGAGCACGCATGTGTGTGCTGTAGGCAACCAGAGAGGACTGAGGGAAATCCTGGGGTGCCCGAGTATGTTGCGAGAGGATAGTTGTTCCCTACTGTACTTTGTTTCTCAGGGCATGGGCCAAGGAAGTTTCAGGTCACAGCAGAGCCTGACAGTGACCAGCTCAAAGCCAGGGAAAGGATGGTAGATGCAGCTCAGGAGCACTGGTGTGAGATGAGCTTTGGGAGTTAGCCAGCAGCCACACACCCAAAATAGTCAGCAGGTGCCATGAATGCTAAAAGAACAGACAAAAGACAGGTTCCAACCATGGCAACCTCAAGAATGGGTACAACGGGGAGGCCCGTTGTATCAAGGGCCGGGTGAGAGGACCTCGGAGCTCAGCTGAACATTTGTAGGAGTGAGAAGAGAGGACAACATGAGGCAGATTGCAGACACTCTGCTCTGCATCAGAAGCCAACTAAGCTTCGGCTGACACCCAGCTGATGCCAACTGGGGAGAGAAGGGTGTAAGGGAGGTGAAGCCCTGAGAGAGGAGGGGCTTCAGATGCCTCCTTCTCTTCTGCCACTGCCAGATCTCATGAGTGGAGATGCAGTCTCCAAAGCAAGAAGAGAACAGCTACAGACGACAAAGAGGGTTACAGTGTTTTGCACATTGAGGCATTCGTTCCCAACACCACATATAGGCACACGTACACACATGCATGCACACACACACTTGTTTACAATTCGCCTCTCTCGTTAGGTCTATCTTTCTTTGTTTCTGCTTTATATCTGGCCCAAAACTTAGCATGGCTCAGGGTCTGTCACAGAGACCTGGATGGATGGATGGATGGATGGATGGATGGATGGATGGATGGATAAATGAATGAGTAAATAAATTGCTCTTTAGTTAATTCACTCCACCCTCTCTGGATCAAATGTCCTCTATTTTACTGTGTGGAAATTTCTGCAAAACACATCAAGGAAGTGTTGGTTTCAGACCTCCTGGCTTTAGTCATCTGGGATAACAAGTCATTTTGTGTGACTTTAAATCCTTCATTTCAATCCCCTTTTGATTCGCAAGTGAGAACCAGCATCCCATTTAGGGTAAAATGACTTGCCCAAAGGCAGGAAGTGATTGAATTGCCCACTCATCAATCCTAACTTATTTAGGCTCATTGTTCTTTGCCAACTGAAAGGGGCCTTTGATTTCATTTAGGCTCTTGCACTTTCAGTTCATGAAATGTGTCAAACAAGGCGCAGCTTATTAGGTTTATTAGATCTGGCCTCATTCCACGGTTATGCGTTATGATCCACAATACGCAGTCTGGCAGTTTCCAGAGTGCGGCTGTTAGTCAGATTCAGTACTGTCTGTACTCACAGTGCAGCTCTTTATAAGTCCTGGAACTATGGAAAAAAAGAGAGCTAAATAATTCTCTAATGCTAATTTCTGATAGCCTATATAGTTTTAAAATAGAGAAAGATAAAATAATTTTTAAAAATCCACAAAACAAGTTTGCATGCTTCAAGTGGTTAAACCTTCCATCTTGCAACATACTATTAGCATTAGCAATTAATTTTAGCAGATCAATTCAGCAGATCTGAGCAGATTGACTTAGCAAATTAAAATATTAGTCATGTCATTACATTTTGATTAGAAATAAGGCAATACCGCAAGTTATTAAAGTTAAAATCATCAATGAGAGTAGAAACCAAGTATTTCCTTTCATTGTTCCCAGTAGTGTGCTGGCAAATGTGGAACTGTCAGAGGCATTTGAGCCACAGCAACTCCATCTTGAATAGGATCTGGGTAAAATGGGGCTGAGATCTACTGGGCTGGGCATTCCCAGGCAGTTAAGGCATTCTTTTTTTTTTTTTGAGACGGAGTCTCGCTCTTGTTACCCAGGCTGGAGTGCAATGGCATGATCTCGGCTCACCTCCACCTCCCGGGTTCAAGTGATTCTCCTGCCTCAGCCTCCCAAGTAGCTGGGATTACAGGTGCACACCACGATGCCTGGCTAATTTTTGTATTATTATTGTTATTTTTTTTGACAAGGAGTCTCACTCTGTCACCCAGGCTGGAGTGCAGTGGTACGATCTTGGCTCACTGCAACTTCTGCCTTCCAAGTTCAAGCGATTCTCCTGCCTCAGCCTCCCAAGTGGCTGGATTGCAGGCGCCCGCCACCACTCCTGGCTAATTTTTGTATTTTCAGTAGAGATGGAGTTTCACCATGTTGGCTAGGTTCGTCTCCATCTCCTGACCTCGTGATGTGCCCACCTTGGCCTCCCAAAGTGCTGAGATTATAGGCATGAGCCACCGTGCCCAGCCTAATTTTTATATTTTTGGTAGAGACAGTGTTTCACCATGTTGGCCAGGCTGATCTGGAACTCCTGACCTTAGATGATCTGCCTGCCACAGCCTCCCAAAGTGCTGAGATTACAGGCATGAGTCACCATGCCCGGGCCAGTTAAGGTATTTTAAGTCACGGGATGAGATAGGAGGTCAGCACAAGATACAGGTCATAAAGACCTTGCTGATAAAACAGACTGCAGTAAAGAAGCCAGCTAAAACCCACCAAAATCAAGGTGGCAATGATAGTGACCTCTGGTCATCTTCACTGCTATACTCCCACCAGCACCATGACAGTTTACAGGTGCCATGGCAACATCAGGAAGTTACCCTATATGGTTTGAAAGGGGGAGGCATGAATGATCCACCCCTTCTTAGCATATCATCAAGAAATAAACATAAAAATGGGCAACTAACAGTCCTCGCAGCTGCTCTGTCCATGGAGCAGCGATTCTTTATTCCTTTACTTTCTTAATAAAAACTTGCTTTTGCTTTGCACTGTGGACTCACCCTGAATTCTTTCTTGCACGAGGTCCAAGAACCCTCTCTTGGGGTCTGGATCGGGACCTCTTTCCTGTAACATTTTTCTGGCGACCACAAAGAGACTATAGTGCAGAAACCACAACCCAAAGGCTAACTAGGTAAGTGGTGGTGTCTGGTAATGTCTCTCTGGAGAACGTGGAAGGGACAATGCTGAGGAGATCCCCCAACCCAAAGGAAAGAGACTGTGGCACTGATTAGCAGCCTTCGGGTAAGTGGGGTGCATATACCCGGGTAAAGTATGGGATTGAATTAGAGGCCCAACTTAGGGGAGTTAGAGTCTCTCTTAGGACAGAGTGGGTTAGAGACCCCTCTTAATAAAAGGCAAGGACGCTTGACCAACCTTGGGTTAGAAGCCCAATTTAGGGGGGTTAGAGTGCCTTCTAAGATTTAGGGGTTTAGAGGTCCCTCTTGGTAAAGTCCCTCTCATTAAAGTCCCTCTCAGCTATGAACGGGTTTGGTACTACAAGATATTCACTGCTATTCTCTTTGGAATAATCCGCCTTGCTCTTTGCTAATAGCTGTGAGTGACAGAATTAGGCATGTACAGAACTGTGGGACATGGGGAACTTTTTCATCCCTAAAAGGGGAAACTTGAGAGCTGATGGGACTGCTGGAAAAGATCCCTTTGCTACTGACAAGCAGCCACCTGAACTTTTCAACGTTGCTGCAATGGGTGGGTCTTTCTCTGGCCTCCCTTAGCGCCTTGCCTTCCCACCCTGCCGCAGGCAATGCTTTTCTGCTCTTTCTCTGTCTGTGCAAACTGGTTGAATGAATAGTAAAAGTCACTGTTTTATCTCCTCTGTAAAGTTTTGATTAATGGAAAAAAGGATTTGTGAGGCTAGTCTTAAGGTGTAGCCAATCTCGTGTGCTTTGTGTGTCTTTCTGTATTGTTCTGTCATAAGGAGGGGTCCCTTAGGATAGAACACGGGCTTAGGACACCTGTAAGACTGCTGTTCAAGGTGGCCCAGCAAACTGGTCAGTTATAAACTTTGCTACAGGTCCCTGAAAAAACATTGCATGAGGTTTCCCTCTTGTCTCCTATGTCCTTGGGAGCTTGACCTTGTAACCATGTGGCCATGCTTTCTCTTTCACAATGGTGGCCTGGGTTCAGGATTCAATTCCTGGCTTGGAAAATGAGTCCTCTATCTTTTGTCTTTCTATGTATTTATGTATGTTATGTGTATGATGTTTACATGTGAAAGATTAATTAATTGGTTTAATAATAAGTGCTTAAATCAAATATTTTGTCAGAAAAGTAAAAAGTGTAATGCCTTTTATTTAGTTCATGTGAGTTAATCTTTGGGAAATAGAGTTTTAAAGATTATTCGTAAAATAAAAATATCTTCAGAAATATAAATATTTGGTCCAAATTATACAGGTTAGATATTAAGTTTACTAAATGCTTTAAGGTTACACACTGCTTCTTTGACTTTTGAAAACTGTTCAATTTACTTTGGAGCAAAGTAATTAGATTCTAGGTAAGGCCTGGGACACGTGAAGTTAAACGCTGGAGAGAGTCAGACCTTATCTGCACTTCTGTCTGGGTCCTAGGCCCTACATCTACTACATAATTAAAATTGCTTACTAACCAGATTTTTCATCAAAAGTGAAAGGTGCTAAGACTTAACAGTGTAACATGTATTTGAGACTACTGAAGAAACAGTTCTATATACAAGGCGTGTAAGAAAAGTGAAATGTGTTTTTTGGTAAAAGATTATGAAAAGACATGGAAATGTAAATTTTCTGGCCTAAAGGGTTAATGGATTGTTTTAAGTTAGGATGAAGCTGAAGGCTTAAGAAGTTATGGAAGGTTTGTGAAAATTAATTGTAAGAGATTCTGTATTGACTAAAGTGGCATTATTCAGTTTTCCATAAACTAAACATTGGAATAAAAGCATAACAGGTTTTCTTAGAGCAAAACCTGCTTATGATTTGCTCTTTAACAAAAATGTGTAAAGGGTTATAAAAGGTTTATAAGAATCTTATCTTATGGTCAGATTGAATAAGATTGGATACATTTATCTATAAGGTTTACTAAGAATTGGGTCTGACATCAATAATGCACTAATGCAGCAGTGACATTTAGCTTATTTGATATAAAAGTCATACAGGAAGCACTGTCAAATATAAAACGATGTTTGGTTTTCTTTGGGCTGTATTTGTATAAATATGTTATTGGTATGTGTTGTAAAATTATAAAAAACTCATAATTCTGATATGACTTAGTGTACATTATCAGTAATAATTATAATTGTGTTGAATTATTGTATACCACAAAGGTAACCAAATTTCTTTGTTAATCGTGTTTTTGACTGTGGCTGTCCTAACATGTTTTGTCATCCACAAACAATTGTCTTATTTTGATCCTCTTCCAAAGGTAGTTTATAATCAGCTATAAGGCTTTGACAGGTGCTCTTGAATGCAAGCTTCTGATAACTTTGGAAATTATGGCATTAGAAACAGAGGAAAAACTTTCAGAACTCTCATAGAGAGCTGAAATGTTCATGAATATCAAACAGAAGTTAAGTGCATGGACTAAACTAATGAAAGTCTAAAGTAATCTTTTTAACTTTTTGCTTAAAATGCTGCTGATCCTTTGTTTTGTTTTTCAGAGTCAAGAAAACTTATGAGCTATTTATAGCTTTTTAACAATTAAGTAGGCTGGGCGCGGTGGCTCAAGCCTGTAATCCCAGCACTTTGGGAGGCCGAGACGGGCGGATCACGAGGTCAGGAGATGGAGAACATC
>NW_016804646.1:3965826-4006505 GCF_001698545.2 Rhinopithecus bieti
AAAAAAAAAAAAAAAAAAAACAATTAAGTAAACTATACTCCTGTAAACAAAATCTGTAACATATTAGTTTCTCTCTGTCTGATTTCTCCAGAATTTGGAAACTATTTGTGAATATTCTTAATTTATGGCAATACAGTTATTTGCATAAGTGCAATAAGAATCCGTTTTCTTTTGCAACAGGACACAATTGGAGAAACTGGTTATTTTACCAAGACTTTGACTGGAATAGTATGCTTTCCTTTAAGAAGTCAAACTTGACTTGTAGAGCCAATAAAAGCTGCTTGGAAAACTGGCCTCATACCTTGCCTATTATACAGTCCCTGTACAATGTTTCTGACCTGTGGTAAGTAAAGAATGTCACTTTCTAACAGGTCCAGGAGCCCCAAGTTATCTTGGGACCTCAGAAAAAGGAATTTACCCAACTCATAGGTATTTGAGGGTACAAACCCATGGCTGGGCTCAGCTTTAAAAAAGTCTTATCTAAGATTTCTTCTATGGAACAGAGTTCCATCAAAGCCAATTTAAAAAGAGCTTATGTAAAAAATAGTTTTTCTCGCTGTGCTTTATACAAATAATCAGGCCAAGTATAATAAAGCAAATCTGTCCTGCTATGTGTTGCCTTTAGTAAAAATGTGAAACTGCAAACAAAAAAGTTATGTTACAAGAACTATGGTATACTTGTTATTAGATTCTAGTCTCATCAGTCGTTTTTAAGTTTGTTTTTGCAATTTAGGCCAACCCTGCTTATTCCTGCAAACCAACCAGTGATCTCTGACTGCTGCTCAGAAGAAACAAGAGAGATGGGTAATGTAAAAGTCTAAATCAGTGTTCTACTTCTGGGCATGTACTGGAGTCATCTAGCAACCCCCTATCAACTTGGTTCCAACAGTTGCCTAGTTCATGGAAAGCCTTCTAATTTGGTTTACTTGGGATAATTTTACTTTTTTGGCTTTATTGTTGTGGAATATATTGCTGCTCATGGAATAAGAATGTTGTGGAATAAGAATGCAGAATAAGCTTACTCACCGTTTTCTTAAACTGAGTATTTATTAATCTTCCAGATATCACCTCTTATTGGAACTCAAGAGTCATGAATGGCCCTTGCCATACTGATGCTTTCTGACTGAGCTCCTCTCTACCCTGAACACAAGAGACCCTAGTAGTTAGGCAGGAATATTATTGCCCCTATTCAGCTTGAAGAATCTACTGGTCTGCATTCCCAGATGGTTAAGGCATTCTAAGTCACAGGATGAGACAGGAGGTTAGCACAAGATACAAGTCATAAGGACCTGGATGATAAAACAGGTTGCAGTAAAGAAGCTGGCTAAAACCTACCAAAACCAAGATGGAGATGAGAGTGACCTCTGGTCATCCTCACTGCTACAGTTCCCACCAGTGCCATGACAGTTTACAAATGCCATGTCAACATCAGGAAGTTACCCTATATGGTCTGAAAGGGGAAGGCATGAATAATCCACCCCTTGTATACCATATAATCAAGGAATACCCATAAAAATGGGCAACCAGCAGCCCTTGGGCCTACTCTGTTTATGGAGTAGCCATTCTTTTATTCCTGTACTTTCTTAATAAACTTGCTTTTGCTTTGCACTGTGGACTCACCTTGAATTCTTTCTTGTGTGAGATCCAAGAACTCTCTCTTGGGGTCTGGACAGGGACCCCTTTCCTGTAACATAACAACTGGCTCTGTTATGTTACAATCAGTAGCTGCTGACTTTTGTGGTATAAATTTCAAGCCTCCAACTTGAAATCACTAGGAAGAGATGTGTCAATCAGCTCTCAAAAGCTGGAAGAAACTTTGTGTTGGAACTTACTGTATCTTGATAGAATTTTGGCTAATTCTGTACATCTAGAGAAATCTATTTCTCATATAAAAATTTATGCATATATATATATCAGAGAAGTGGATTGGCCTTGCTCATCCATAAGGTGGGTGAAAGTCTCCTGCCTGAGCGGGTAAGGTACAGGTATAGTTTCATATGCCAGTGATGCCCTTGTGACTCTGATGGTATATTTCACATCAGAACAAGACTTTATCTCCTTCACTCAATGGAGTAAAAGAACAGAATATAAAAGAAATATAGAAATACAAATCAAGAAATAGATAAAAGGTTTATTTCATTGATGTTAATTGGAACTAATTTTCCTTCTAATTGTATGAAGTTTCTGGTATCTGTCATTTATATGCCCCTTTTTTCCTTTCACCCTCTCTTGTTCACAATTACTTTTCTCCTGCTCCTCATTTACTCCTGGAAGGCCTGAAGCTATGCCCAACAAGTACCTACGCGGTTGTATTAATCAGCTTGTTCAGCAGCAAGAATCAGGAAGTCCCAGGCTAGAGCAGCTCTACAGCTGGTTGGATGACTGAGTGGTTCAGCAATGCATCAAGTACTCTCTGCTCCCAGCCATCCCTCATGTAGGCTGCAGAGGGTCTGGAGCTCCCCTTCCAATCACAGAATGATTGCAGGGGCTCTGGGAATCACAACCAGACATGACAACATCCAGAAGCAGAAAAAAGGACAAAACTTTCCTTTTGTCTCAAGAGGTAGGAAAGCTTCTCAGAAACAATCCCTCTCCTTTTCACCATTCAGTCAAAAGCTCCTTCCAAATCAATACAATCCACATGACTGGCAATGTAGATGTGTTTAGCACAACACTATCTTCATCCTCAGGGGTGAAGGGAGAAGTGCGCTGGGTAAGGCCATTGAACGTGCCTGCCACAGATGGTAACCTAGAGCAATTAAAAAGGCAGCCAGGCCATGAGATGCTCAGAGAGGCTGGTTTGAAGTTGTTGGGGTTCATCTCCTATGGCTGCTGTAACAACTTACCCCAGACTTAGTATCTTAAAACAACACAAGTGTATTTGATAATTCTGAAATCAGAAGTCTGAGATGTGTCTTGCAGGCTGACATCAAGGTGGTGGCAGAGCTACATTGGTTCAGGCTGGTTCTGGTTTTGGAGGTTTAGGGGAGAATCCGTCTCCTCATCTTTTCAGCCTCCAGGAGCTGCCTGCATTCCTTGGGGCCTGTTCCCTTGCTCCATCTGCAAAGCACACCACTCAACCTCTGCCTCCATCATTACATCTCGTCTCTCTAACTGAGACCTCCTTCCCTCCTCTTTGTAAGGACTAGAGATTGTGCTCCCACTGAGCCCACGTGGCTAATCCAGGCTAATCTCCCCATCTCAAGACCTGTTAACATAATCACATCTGCCATGTCCCTTTTCCTGCGTAAGACGACATGTTCACAGGTTCCAGGATTAGGAAGTGAATGTGTTTGGGGGTCATTTTCCTGCCCTCCCCAGTTGGGGGTTGTAAAATGATACTTCCAACAAATTTATAAGAAAATTGTTATATTACTTTAAAAGCAAGACTTGGAATTGGAGTGACAAAAGTAGGCACAAGAAAAATAATTGAGATCATTGAGATTAGCCTGCACACCGCCCTGATAAGATTTAGAGTTTCATATTAAGTAAAGCACTACCAATGTCTTTATAATATTGATGTCATTTTTGATCATTTAAACTTTATATATGAAAAACCTAATATTTAAATATTTGTTTTTTAAAATATATTTTTCATATTTCGGTGAATCATATTTGATGTGTATTTGTATGGAGCCAGTTTTACTCATCAGCAGAACAGAAAGCAGTGGTGCCACCTGATATCCAGAAGCAAGCCCTTATGGTTGGCTATCTCTGTCCCATAGAGCTGCATGATCTTAAGGGATGACTGTGTTAGAACCTGAATTTGACACTGCCCTCTACCCATCCATGGAGGTGTAAAATGATCGAAATCTAACTTTGGAAGGTGTGAGTTATGCTCTGGAATGCCCAAAGAGTGCCATTAGGTACCTGGAGACCTTCTGTAATTTTGATGCAGCAGATTTTAAGCATAAAAAAAGACAGACACAGAGCCTACAATAGATGATCTTATAGGATAGATTTCTTTTGGTCATGTAGGATTTAACATTTTTACACTTATAATTTCCTGGCTTATTGGAATGGGTTAGGGACTAGATAGCTGTTTATAAAACTTACTTCCATTTCATTTGAGGTTCACCCAAATGAACCACCTCTACTGGCCTGTTTTGGGGTTAGTATGCATGACCATGTGACTGGCGTCTAGAGCACCGTGGGAGGGAGGAAGTGACTCATGACTTCTCTCAAGGTTGGCATGCCCTTTCCCTTCCCTGGCTTATGCAGTACTGCAGCCAGTGCTGAAGGGGGTTGGGGGGGCAGTGTGGGAGAGTCCTGGCCCCTATTACCACTGGAAAAGAGCTGCTCTTCAATCAGAAACATCCATTTTCATGGGTGCATGAATGAGAAATAGGCTCTGCTTATTCTATGTAGGTGAAGGAGCTGCACCCTGCTGGGTGCCAAGAGAACACCCGCTTCCTCCCCATTCTGTTTTATCATATCCTGACCAGCCATGAAAGCCACGAAAGAGCCTTTATGGAAGTACTTCTGTATTGCTCTCTGCTGAACCTGACATGATGTCTTCTGGGGTTAAAGCTAGGCAGGCCCCTCTCTATCTGTGGGGTTGGGTTATTATATCCTATAGCTCTGAGTGTAGGGGAGAATTAGGGGGCTGGTGTTCTAAAACACCATAGTAAGATTTTTTTCTATTCATGTGAGGCTAAAAGTGTACATTGAGAATCACCTTGAAAATGCTCCCATAACATAGACAAAGGGACATTAAATGAATTCTAGAAATTCAGTTGACATTTGGAAACAGTGATTTTAAGGGAGAATTGTTTCCAGATTTTAGCCAATACTTTTCAATTTACTTGCATCATTAAATATAGCACAATTTTCACTGTAATGAACGCAATATTGTACAGAAATTAGATCTGCTCAGTATTAAAAGATGAAAAAATCAAGAGCAGTCAGACAAACCTTGAGGAAAAAAATGTTCTGCAAACCCCAGATAAATGCAGAATGCCTGCAAGCAGGGTTTGTCTGAAAAAATACACGGAACCAGAGTCACACTCTATTTCTAGCCCAGATCAAAAGTAAATTTCTCATCCTCCAATTATGTACATTTTCATTCAAATCCAGAGTAGATGTTTAAAAGATGCAGGCACCTTTCAGCCATTCCTGGTGGGCCTATCATTTGTCTTGAGTGCTCCTTTTGCAGCAAGCACAGGAGGATGCTATTTTTATCCTTCTATATTCATATGGAGCATATCCACGTTGTTCATAGCTGATGAACAATAATCTGCCTACCCCAGGGCTTCCAGTATGGATACAATCCCAAAAGACACCCTGACAACAAGACTTGTCCGGGGAAGAAGCTTCTGGATCACCCTAATTTGCTGTGGCATCTCTTCTGTAACCAGTCCCTCTGTGCCTGGGCACATGGCCCTTTTCTGAGATTTCCAGCTATGAAACACCTTATTTAGTCATTCAACAAAATGTTTGCTAAGTGCTCCCATGTGCCACAAACTAGATGCTCTTGGCACAGGATGGGCATAATCCCTCCCTCAAGGACCTGACAGTAAAATGGAGAACACAAGTTAATAGATTCTTGCATGAGAGTGAGGTCTCATGGGGGAACCTGGCAGGTGACCTTAGGGGACTCCTTGATGTTTCTTCTACCAACATGTATTTAAGGACACAGCACTATAGTAACAGTAGGGGTCTGATGTGTTGTAAACATATTTTCTCACATTTCTTTTCTAATCTAGCATACACCTAGCTATTATGTATTTTCTTGCTTTTTATTATTAGAAATGCCATAGGTCAGTCTATAAAATTGTTCTACCAAAGCAATTTAATAATTAGAAAGGTCACATATAGTCAATAGTCATGGTTAAACTGTACCAAAATAATTTTTGGGAAAATATAAATAAGTGTGAAATATGCAGGGAAGAAGAAAGATTTCCTCGACGTTTGTCTGAATCAAAGAACATTGACTAGCTAAATGCATATAATTTTTCCCTCTGGATTCTAATTTCTGGATTCTCACACAAGGCTTTCAGTGAGATAAACTTTTATGTTGTTCCCTTTTATCAAATTGATTTATTGTAAAAGGCTGTAGTTTAATGATTAATGAGGCTTTAGTTTAATGGGTACTACAGTCTTATAGTATAGGTTGAAGTGGGGTAATGTGATGTGCCCAACTTTGTTATTTTTACTTAGATTTGCTTTGGCTATTCAGGCTCTGTTTTTGGTTGCCTATAAATTTTAGAATAGTTTAACTATAGCTTTAGCTAAATTTTATAGAATAGCTTTATTTTATTTATATTTATAGCTAAAGCTTTAGAATAGCTTTAACAAAAGCCTCATTAATTGCCTAAACTGGACATTCATCTGCATTTGCCAACCTTTGTGCTCTTAACTTGGGCACCTCTGTACATGGTCCTGGGCCCACCCCCGGCTCCCAGCTGAGCTCTGAGCCTGCATGGAAATAATCACAGGCCCTAGAATCCTGATGGGAACCACAACCCTGCAGCACCTTCTGGTTCTTTCCCATGCAAATCAAAGATAAGCCTTCAAACTTGAAATTCAAAAAGAAAATAAATCCTAACTATGCTGGGTTTAATACTTGCAGCCAATCTCCTTCTGCATTTGCCTCTCACAATTGCACAACAAGGTGGTTTGCTTGAAGCAGTGGTTTGTACTAAACATCAAAGAATGGCCCACCTCCTTTGTTAGCTGTATTTCTAGGTATTTCATTTTCTTCATGGTGACTGGAAATGAGATTGTGCTCTTGATATTACTCTCAGCCTGGGTGTTGTTGGTGTATAGAAATGCTACTGATTTTTGTACATTGGTTTTGTATCCTGAAACTTTACTAAAGTTGTTTAACAATTCTAGGGGCCTTTTAGCAGAGTTGTTATGATTTTTTGTAGCAGTCTTCACGATGTTATTATTCAATAAATAATGCTGGGATAACCAGCCAGCTATATGCTAGCTAGAAGATTGAATCTGGACCCCTATCTTTTGTCAGCAAAGAGAGATAGTTTGACTTCTTCTTTTCCTATTTGGAATGCTTTTATTTCTTTGTCTTGCCTGATTGCTCTGCCTAGGACTTCCAACACTCTGTTGAATAGGATTTGTGAGAATGGGCACTCTTGTCTTGTTTACTTCTCAAGGAGAATGGTTTGAGCTTTTGCCCATGCAGTATGATGTGGGCTATGGGTTTGTTATAGATGGCTCTTATTATTTTGAGGGATGTTCCTTCAATGCCTAGTCTGTTGAAGGTTTTTATCATGGAGGGATGTCAGATTTTATTGAAAGCTTCTTCTGCATCTATTGAGATCAGCATATGGTTTTTGTTTTTGATTCTATTTATGTGCTGAATCACATTTATTGACTTGTATATGTTGAACCAGCCCTGCATCCCAGAAATAAAGCCTACTTCATCATGGTGTATTAACCTTTTGGTGTGCCGCTGGATTCAATTTGCTAGCATTTTGTTGAGGAATTTTGTATCTATGTTCATGAAGGATATTGGTCTGATGTTTTCTTGAGGTGAAAGATCTCTACAAGGAGAACTACAAAACACTGCTGAGGTGACACAAATACAAAAAAAATCTCATGTTCATGGATTGGAGGAATCAATATTGTAAAAATGACCATACTGCCCAAATCGATTTACAGTTCAATGATATTCCTATTAAACTTTGAATGTCATTCTTCACAGAATCAGAAAAAAAGTCTAAAATTCATATGGAACCAAGAAAGAGCCTGAATAGCCAAAGCACTTCTAAGCAAAAAGAATATAGGTGGAGACATCATATTGCCCAGCTTTAAACTATACTGTAAGCCTATAGTAACCATAACAGCATGGTACTGGTACAAAAATATACACATAGATCAATGGAACAGAATAGAGAACTCATAAATAAAGCTGCATACCCTACAACCATCTGATCTTTAACAAGGCCAATGAAAACAAGCAATGGGGAAAGGCCTCCCTATTCAATAAATAATGCTGGGATAACCGGCTAGCTATATGCTAGCTAGAAGATTGAATCTGGACCCCTATCTTTCACCATATACAAAAATCAATTCAAAATAGATTAAAGATTTAAATGTAAGATCTTAAACTATAAAATCCTGGAAGACAATCTAGGAAATACTCTTCTTGACACTGGCTGTGGCAAAGACTTTTGGCTAAGTCCCCAAAAGCAAGTGCAACAAAAACAAAAATAGACTAGTACCTAGTTAAACTAAAGAGCTTTTGCACAGCAAAAGAAACTACCAATAGAATAAACAAGCAAACTACAGAATGGGAGAGAATATTTGTAAACCATGCATTCAACAAAATGCAGAATCTCTAGGGAACTTAAACAATTGAACAAGCAGAAAAGAAACAGCCCCATTAAAAAATGGGCAAAAACCACGAACAGACACTTCTCAAAAGAAGAAGTATGAGCAGCCAACAAACACAAAAAATTGGTCATCATCATTAGCCATCAGAGAAATGCAAATCAAAACCACAATGAGATACATAGTTGGAATGACAATTATTAAAAAGTCAAAAACAACAGATGTTGGTGAGGCTGCAGAGAAAAGCGAACACTTATACACTGTTGGTGGAAATGTAAATTAGTCTAGCCACTGGGAAAAGCAGTCTGGAGATTTCTCTAAGAACTTAAAGCAGAGCTATCATTTGACCCAACAATCACATTCCTGTGTATACACACAAAAGAAAATAAATCGTTCTGCCAAAAAAAACACATACACTCACATGCTCATCACTGCACTATTCGCAATAACAAACACATGGAGTCAACTCGAGTGCCCATCAATAGTGGAGTGGATAAAGAAAACGTGGTACATATTCACTATGAAATATTACACAGCTATAATGAAGAATGAAATCACATCCTTCGCAGCAATGTAAACAGAGCTGGAGGTCATTATCCTAAGGAAATTAACACAGGAACAGAAAACCAAATACTGCATGTTCTCACCGATAAGTGGGAGCTAAGCACTGAGAACACATGGACATGAACATGGAAACAAGAGACACTGAGGAGTACTGGAGGGTGGAAGGAAGGGGGTGGGTTAAAAAACTACCCATCAGGTATTATGCTCACAGCCAGGATGATGGGATTCCTACTCCAAACCCCAGCATCATACAATATTCTCATGTAATAAATCTGCATATGTACCACCTGCATCTAAACTAAAAGTTGAAATTAAAAGAAAAAAAGACAATTGCCCAGGAAAAGGAGCATGGCTGGGAGAGCTAAATAGGCATGTTAACATTTGCATTTTCTGAAAATAAGATCTACACGCATTGCAGTTCTCCAGTAAGTCAAAGTAAAAATATGAAAAAAAAAATTAGGAAAGGTTGCTGAGCATGGTAGCCCATCAGAACTGGGATACTCACAAAAATTGCTCCTTTCTGCTCTTAATAAGATGGAAATCTCAAAGGAAGAGAAGCAGGAAATTATTTAAGCCAGTTCAATGTTAACATATTATAAATAAATCATGATCCAGGACAAATCGAAGGAAATTTCACTATTCCTAAATCTCAGACTTGCCGCAGATTTTTAAAATGTTGAATACTGTGAAGAAAATGGCAAACAATCCACATAACTGTGGGTTCAGTGCTACAGTTAATTTCATTACATGCAATAACTGATGACTCACTGGAGCAGGTAATTAAAATTGGCATGTCGCCTCCTTAGTTGCATTTCGGTGTTTCCTGGAACACTCCTGTTAGTGAGGAGCAAGTGCCTCAGAGCCGCTCCCGGTCAGAACTCCAGATCCTCACGAACCACATCCCCACCAAGGGGCCCCCGGACTCTCACCTGGAGGTGACTGCTTTTACCTTGGCAGCCTTCAGCAGTAAGAGAGGCACACATTTCAGACAGTGTGACCATGAGGTGGTAAGGAGCTCAGCCAGAGACACTGGATGTTCTCTTCCTACGCGGCAATTATTACATCATGTGTTTAGCTGTTTTTAGAGTACGATGAGGGCAGGGACTAAGGCTGCCTGATTTCTCAGGAAACCCCCAATTCAACAGATAGTGTACATTATTGAGCACATAGTAGGTGCTTAGTAAGTCCCTGTTGAAAGTAGAAACGAGTCAGTGGGTTTCAGCCCCACCTTCCCTCAGATGGTCTCAGTGCAGTCGCCCCATTGTGGCAGCAGCAGGTGTGTGTCTGGCTGGCCAAGTGAAGGCGCGTGGCCAAAGAGCACCGGCAGCTTCGGGGACCGCCTCACAGCAGGGGGTCCGTGGTCGGCTGTGCGTCACAATTTTTGAAAAGTCAGAATTCTCAAAAGAAGAAATCAAATATTTTGGGATATTAAAATTGATCTTTATGACAGAATGTTATGATAAAATTATAAAAAGTAGACTCATTATTCTGACGCTTAACTCGGAATAACAGGGAGCAGGCTCCCTTGAGGAAATGACAGCGCCTCCCTTGAGGCAGGAAGCGCATCCCAGGCAAAGGGCAGGGGCCCATGATGGAAACCATGGTGAATGGTGGCCTTGGGGATCTGCAGAATTCAGGGCAGCTGAAACTGGGGCTGAAGGTGGGGCAACAGCAAGAGATGAGGCTGGACTCCAGGGAAGGAGCCAGGGTCACGAGGGAGGCTGTCAGGAGCTTAGAGTTCATCAGAAAGGAAATGGAAAGATGCTAATTGAGAATAAGAAAGGGCATCTGTTTCAAGAATGAGCAATCAGGTTGCTGTGGGAGCCACAGGCTGGGTAGAGACAAGCCTGAAGCCCGAGACTCCTGCCCAGCATTGGTCAGTTAGGAAGGTGGCTTAACCTTACAGGGTCAGTAGAGTGGGAAGGCACAGACATTCAAGAGACATTTCGGAGACAGAAGGAAATGGTTGAAATAAAGGATTTAAACGTGGGAGTGAGGAAGTGTCCACGGCCAAGGACAACTCCTGGCTTCTATCTTGGGTACCATGTGCACAGTGCTGTCGATCAACCCAGATGGCGGCCATCATGGGAGAGGGCAGCTCTGTGAGAGGCAGGCGGAGCGGGAACTGCGAGGTTATGATTGCATCACGGACACACTGAGCTTTGCAGTGGCTACTGTGCACACAGAAGTGCAGTGCTGGTGCCCAGGAGGTGTCGGGAGGTGTGAGTTTGGAACTTGGGAGAGAGTCTGGGCTAAACTGATGGGTCATCATGGAGAGTGTTTGGGGAAGAAAGAAGAGGTCTAAGGCCCATCCACTGGGCTCCACCTGCACAGGACGGGCAGGCAGAGGGACACAGCCTCAGAAGAGCAAGGCAGGGAGGAGATCATGTCATGAAGCCACAGAGGGAGGTGCAGGCAGAGGGGTACTGAGGCCGTGGGGGCAGCAACCAGGCATTAGAGACAACAGCAAGAGTTAATTGTAGACATTTTGCTGATGGATGGTGGCAGGGCTGTTAGAGGTACGGGGCAATAAAGAACAAGCTACAGCTCTTCCTTCCGAATGTGACATTTTTAGAACAGTTATCACACTGAGCTCAGACTGCAAAGTATCAGTGGAGAGCGATGGATCTTTCAGAATGAAACACACAGAAGGGAGGAGAAAAAACATTGTCTGGGTGATCTGTTCCTCCTTAGTAAATAAAAGGGAAAATATGACAAAATTAAGAAAGATTGCTGTGCATCGTCGCAGGGAAATAGCAGCGCCATGATGCAAACGCTGCTGCTGGACTCAGGCAGCCGCTCTGTGGAACACTCACCGCTCAAACTGGTCTGGGTCCCTTTCTATTTGTTTGCAACCAAAAGAACTTTTAACAAAGCGTAACAGCTTTTGCTTCTTAAACTACTTGCAGAAATCAGGTTGGGAGGGGTCTATGCATGCTTGGTTTTATTTTACTTTTATTGTTTTTATGAGGGTGGCAAAGAATGGAGGATAGTTCAAGAGCAATTCTAAGTGTGTTTATTTTTTAATAACTGGTTCACAACTCTATATGTCATAGGACTTTTTCCTCTGTTTCCTGTAACTGACAAGGTGACCAGTGTATTCACATAAGAAATACTCTCACATTCATAAACAAGTTGTGCTAATTATCAAAACTGTTTTAATTAAGTTCTGTAACAGCTGGCCTGTGCTCTTGGCAGTCAGCCTTAAGATCACACCATTCATGGACTAGTAGAGACTGAAAGTATTATGTTTTCTTTACATTGTTACCCTGACAGTTTAAATGAAGGGCAACTTATCTGTTAGTAATTATTTCCTGTAATTAGGATCTTCTAAAGATTCCTGTTTTTGCCAATACAAAGACATCTCACCAAAGACATGGGAAATGACTGTGGTCTTCACTTTGCTTTAGTTGAAAAGGCTGAGGTTTCATTTATCTTGGAAAAATTAAGACTTGATATTTGTTATCTGCTGCTTTTAGCCTGGGAGTCTGTGTCTATAGGCAAAAGGGGGAGAATTAAGGAAATAAGAAAGTGACATTGCTTTTTAATCTCTCCAAATCTTCTCATTAACACAGACAGGTAAAGTAATTAGGATAGCAAAACCAAAATCTATATACAAAAGAACTACATCAAAATTGGGTGCAAGGTACACTCATGGTCCTTAAAATATAAGGGAGTGGGGATAGACTTCTGACCACTAAGACCCATGTGGCCATAGCAACAGTGCCAGAGGCAGCAGAGGAGAGTAGTCAGCCATCTCCTGATCCCAGGATGGGAACGTTACCAACAGATGCCATATGTGAAGCTGGGAGAGGTTGTGCATGCTTCAGTTCATGGGTGGTGATGAGGTCTGAAAGGGATCTTGAGCCTAAAAACCCCCATTTCCCTTCTAGTACAAGTCTCTCCACTGAGGAAAGCAAAGGCATAAAATCCAAATCAAGCAGAGCTGCCCAGGTCCAGAGGAGTAAAAGACAGAGAAAAACCAGCTAAAAGGAGGGAAAGACAGAAGAGAAGGTAGATCATAGAAATATGAGGTCATTTTAAAAACCACTTTGTAGAGGCAATAGAAGAGGAGGCTCTAGAGCTGTGAACCAGAAAAGTTATCTTGACCAATCCTCCCTTCTGAAAGGGTAGGCAGATAGAAAAAGATTGCTGTCAAATCCCTTACAAAATTATTATTTTATAAAGGAGAGAATAAGAAACTTCATAATGACCCAATAAGAGACCCATTATGTCTCTACAGACAATAAAAGTCTGGTAGCAAGACATGCCCCTCAATAGAAGAGCTTGCAAGATAATGCTTCAAAACAAGATAACATATATTTTAAATGATAAAAGCCATTAAAAACATAGAACTTAACAAAAGAACTTAAAATGCAAAATAAATATCAGGAAATGATGCCTAAATTGGAAGGAACAAAAGACAAATTAATCACAACAGATAATAGTTTAAGAAGCACAGGAGACAAAAAGGAAGATTTTTTTTTTAAAAATTGAAAATTGAAAATCAACAGAGTGATGAAGTGTTTTAGGGAAAATGACAGATGAAGATAGGAAGAAGAGACTCAACATGCATATATCTCCAAACAAGAAGCTCAAAGCAATGGAACAGAATAGTGCTGACATATTAAATTCAAGACAACTCCCTCCCCAAAAGACTGGACACTACGTACTAAAAGGGTGGGCTGTATTACTGGAAAATTTAATCCTGAAAGACCAACACTGGGGCATATTTTAGTAAAGTTACTGACCTTCACTGACAATAAAATTAAAATCTGGACAAAATTACCAATTCACTTATAAAGGTTGTCATCAGGCTTTTTGACAATAATACTTTCTACCAGAAGAAACTGGACAACTCGAGGAAAAAAAAATGCGGGCCAAAGATTTTATACCCAGCCATAATAACTTTCCAATATGAAGTCTCAAACAAATTATTAAGAAACAACTTAACAGATGAGGGAATACTTGTCTCATGAAAACTTCTTGAGAAATCTACTAGAGAAAAATATTCAGAAAACCAAAATATCTGGAGAAGAATTGCCTTAAGCATTGGTGGTCAGGGTTAGGTATATATTTACTTATGAAACTGGGAAGAAGTGATAGTTACAAAGAAGCAAGGAGGCTATAATGCTTTGGTAGTGTAACTACAGTAGTAAAAATGAGGGATAGGAAAGTAGGAAAACATGTTAAAAGTAGAAGGTTTGCTGATTGCAATATCCCTGCTAAATAAAAGTAAAGGAATATTACTCCAAATCAGATGTGGTAGGAGGAGGCAAGGGGGAACATTTAGCATTCCTAAAAGTGTGCAGAAAATGCTAACATTTTTCTAAGAGAAAGGGATAAAAATAAACACACACGCACACACAGTGACACACACACACTGGCCCTCTCAAGAATGTGTTTGACTAGAGTAAATGGATACCATGTATAGCAAATCATGGAAAGGTGCCTGAATTTGAGTCTTACTCATACACTAAATATAGTGTCACATAAAAATGGAGAGGCAAATAGAGATTTTAAAAGTGAATGTGTAAAAGAAAATGCTCACTAATAAAATATTTATTAGGATGAATGGAAAAGAGAAAATAAAATGTAAAATGTAAAATGTAAGAATTTTAAGAGTAGTAACTCTCTGAATTACATATCGTCCTCTGCTTCAGAAGAATATCTCTGCATTTATGTCCATTTCTGTCCGTCTGTCTGTCTGTCTGTCACTCTCTCTCAATCAAGATTACATCAACTTTCTGCAACAACTGCCTGGATACAATGTATGTTCATTTTTTTTCTATTTCTCTGCATATAATTTTTATACTCACATGGAAAGGATCTAGAGTATGCCTTACTTATGAGAGACAAGTGTGGAAATATTAATAGTTTCTTCTCTCTTTTGGTTAATTTGCTCTTAACCTCTTGTTAATAGCAACTATGAATTGAAGAAGGCTGCAAAAGAGATTCTTAATATTTTTGTGACTTTGTAAAAGGGTACTTCACAATGACCTATGTTATCACCAACTCTTAGAACCTGTGGATTTTGTAAATGATGTTGCTAATAGCTTTGTTAGCGCATAATATAAGCGCAGTAAAAATTAGATTATACACTCTGAAGTCAATATTTCCTTTCCTTGGAGCTGTATCTCCCCCCATGTTTATATATATCTCTATGTACACATTTTCATGCATGTAATTATGTACAAAATAGCTCAGTCATGACTTGTGATTAGCTTATTCTTTTATACAATGCTTTCCATCTTATTTTACAGTTTATTCAAGTGATGGGCTTGATAGAGTCTATCTAAGGAAAAGTAAACTGAAAGTAGCCATTCAAAGAAAGAACACAGCTCTCCTTCATGAGTGTGTTTCTAGATAATACAAATTTTAAATATATTTTAGGATCACATATATTTTCTGATTTTAATTGTGTATATTACATTTTACATGAAACAATATAAAATATATTTTGACCTTATCTTACTAATTTTATGAAGCACTGTCCAAATATTTGAATTTAATAGAAGATGAAAAGACAGACCTAAATAAGTGAAATTAGTTCACATTACCCAGTATATATAAATATATTAAAACTTATAATAATGTCGAATTCCAATATATTGGACTCCTAAATTTTGCATTTGTTGAAATCAAACTCAATAACTACTGTACAGTTCAATGACAAAAACTTTGCTATTCTAGTTTGCCTGTCAAATATATGAAAGCTGAAAATGCTGTCATCCTGTAACTTTCCTATGTTGCATATAATAAAAAAAACTCACTAGCTCATTTAGATTCATTTTGACCCTATATTCATCTTTGGAACCATTAATTAATGGGAAGCCAGACAAAATATTTTTTCAAGGATTATACAAAACTATTATCATTACAAAAATACTTGCAGTTGTATAAACAGATCTGTCATCAATTTTCTAAATTAAGTGGCTGAACCTAGTAGCAGATTTGAGGTATTAAAAAAGAAATCTTGACTCTGGAATTGTTCCTTTCCTCAGTGATTTCTTAATCTGCTAAAATTAAACACACGGAATTTTTGTATTTTCCCCAGAGTAGATCTTTCCCAATCCCCCCACTTTCCCCTTACACCCCCACTTCACACATTGCACTGGGAAGCAAATTATATCTTGCCCATCCCTCTTTAAAAATCTTTAAAAAAGCTAGTCAGGCAGGGAGAATCCAACTCACACTGTCATATTTGAAACAGGTAATACAAGTTAACTGTTCAGAAAGACCACTGTGCCCCTTGAAATGCAATGCTAGCCTGGTGATAGAGCTGCCTGCCAGTGGCTTTGAGAACACCTCATCTTGTCTCCAGACCTTCCTAGATTATCACCTAATGCTTGCAACAAAATGATGCTCATCATTTATATCTTATTTACTTAATAAGAGGGGAAGACAGAAATTCAGAGAAAAAGAAAATAAACACAAGGTATTACATAGGTCATACCCTCTCTCTTTGCTTCCAGTCCAGCCTAGTAAATGTTCATAAATTAAGCTTACTACGATTTTAATAACAGTTAAAATGTAATTGCTAGTCACTCAAATACATTGAAGATAACACTCCTTTAAAAGAGTGCCTACGCAACAGACAGAAATAAAAGGCATCCAAATAGGGAAGGATGTCAAACTGTCTCTTTTTGTGGACGATATGATTCTATATCTTGAAAACCCTAAAGACACCACTAAAAAGCTTCTGGAACTGATAAACTACTTAAGCAGAGTTTCAGGATACAAAATCAATGTATAAAAATCAGTAGCATTTCTATACACCAATAACATTCAAACTGAAAGCAAAATGAAGAATACAATCCCAGTTACAATAGCCACATGCAGAAAATACCTAGGAATATATCTGACCAAGGAGGTGCAAGATCTCTACAAGCAGAACTACTAAACACTGCTAGAAAAATGATAGATGACACAAATAAATGAAAAACATTCTGTGCTCATGAATTAGAAGAAGAATTGATATCATTAAAATGACCATACTGTCTAATGCAATTCCCAGATTCAACACTATTCCTATCAAACTACAAATGTCATTTTTCACAGAATTGGAAAAAAAAAAACTATTCTAAAATTCATATAGAACCAGAAATGAGACCGAATAGCCAAAGCAATCCTAAACAACAACAACAAAAAAACCAGAGGCATCCCATTATCTGACTTCAAACTATACTACAAGGCTATAGTAACAAAAATAGCCTGCTATTGGTACAAACCTGGACACACAGACCAATGGAACAGAATAGAGAACCAAGAAATAAAACCACACACCTACAGCCATCTAATCTTTGATAAAGTTGACAAAAATAAGCAACAAATAGAGGACTTCCTATTTAGTAAATAGTGCTGGGATAGCTTGCTAGCCATATGCAGAAGAATAAAACTAGATCCTTACTTTTCACTATATAAAAAAATTGACTCAAGATGAATTGAGGATTTAAATATAGAACCTCAAGCTATAAGAATCCTAGAAGAAAATGTAGGAAATGCCATTTTGGACGTGGGCCTTGGGAAAGAATTTATGACTAAGTCCTCAAAAGCAATTGCAAAAAAAACAAAATTGACAAATGGATCTAATTAAAATAAGGAGCTTCTGCACAGCAAAATAAACTATCAACAGAGTAAACAGACAATCTACAAAATGGAAGAAGATATTTGCAAACTATGAATCTGACAAAAGTCTAGTATTTAGAACCTAAAAGGAACTTAAACAATTAGGCAAAAAACTAGTAAACCCATTAAAAATGGGTAAAATACATGAACAGGCACTTCTCTAAAGAAGATACACAAGCAGCCAACAAACCTGAAAAAATGCTCCTGTCAGTAATTATCAGAGAAATGCAAATCAAAACCACGAGATACCATCTCACACCACTCAGAATGGCTATTATTAAAAAGTAAAAAAAACAATAGATGTTGGCAAGACTGCAGGAAAGGGAACACTTCCATGCTGTTGGTGAGAATAAATTAGTTCAGCCACCGTGGAGAACAGTTTGGAGATATTTCAAAGAATTGAAACAGAACTGCCATTCCACCAAGCAATCCCATTACGGGGTATATATCCAAAAGAAAACAAATCATTCTACCAAAAAGACACAGGTACTCATATGGTTATTGCAGCACTATTCACAACAGCAAAGACATGGAATCAACCTAGCTGCCCATCAGTGGCGAATTGGATGAAGAAAATGTGGTACATATACACCACAGACTACTATGCAGCCACGAAAAAGAAGGAAATCATGTCCTTTGCAGCAACATGTATGTAGTTGGAGACCACTATCTTAAGCAAATTAATGCACAAACAGAAAACTAAACACTGCATATTCTCACTTGTTAAAAATATTTGAGAGGAGTGTTTTTCAAAATATTAAAAAATTTTAAGGAAGATGTGCCTATGTGGTATACATTACAAAATTCAACGAGGACTATGACTAACAGTGACAAAAATGGTTCAAGTAATTTTATCACATCTTACAATTTTTCATCAGGGATGCTTCTATCACGTTATTTTGAAATTCACCAAAACCAAGATTTGGTCAAGTAAAAAAAAAAAAAAAACTCAAAATAATTTTAAAGCAATTATATTTGTCAGTTCCATAAAGTTAAATTATTTTACCCTTAATGAATATTTTCATTTTATCAGCAATGATTTAAAAGTGAATATGTAAAATACATTATCTTGATTTATAATTTTTAAATAGTGTGAAAAGTTAGATGTGATAGATTTTTATATTAATGCAGCACCCAAAACACTTGTTTCCATGCCCATGTGTTTCTTTCAGAGTCTAACATTCAGATGTGCACAGCTCCCCAAAATCTGAGTTCCTTCCACTGTATGAACTCAGTGATCATTTTTAGAAGGACGTCTGAAACATATCTGAGGGTAACTTCCGAAGGGAAAGACCAACCACATTGTCTAATACAGCATAATTTACTTCTAAGGTCATCGGGAGTACAGGTAATACTGATTATTGGTATTCTTAATTATGTTATTATTGCAATACAAATGTTCTTTATATGCCACAGTGAAATTATTATGCAAGTTCTAATGACAGCAAAACTTTTACACTCCATTGGAATAGTGCTAACTTATGAGTATGGCTACAAAAAAAAAAACAAAACAAAACAAAAACAAAACATTAACTCAAATTACCGTCCAAGTTTTTGTCTAAGGTGGCCATCCTTATCCAGAAGAACTCTAATGTAAATCACAAACACAAACCACACATATAATTTTAAATTTTCTCATAGCCAAAGTAAAAGAAAAAACAAGCAGGAAAATTAATATTAATAATACAATTTATTTAACTTAATATATCTAAAATGTTACCATTTCAACATTATCAATATATATATTATTAATGAGATATTTTGCATTATTTCATCTGAAGCCTTCAAAATCTTGTGTTATTTTACAATTTGAGCTAAGCTCATTTCAAATGCTTATTAACCAAGTGTAGATATTGGCACCTGTTTTGGAAGCTCAGCTATAGAGAGTTACACAGACCATGAAAGTTTTGGATCATTAAATGAACATTTACTGAGCACTTGCTCTATACCTGGCACTGTGTTGTGCATTAAAAAGGGTGCAGAGGTGAAGCAGAGATGGTGCCTGCACTCAAGTGTTTACACTTCTGTCAGGGAAATGAATGGGTAGTCACATAACTAGAAAATGATAATCATACTGTTTCAGTCCTTTCTTCCAGTAAAGTTAGCACAGTATAGGGTGTAAATAGGTACACAGCCTGGCACAGCTCCAGAGGGTGCATGAACATTGAATGTAACCACTGGAGCTGGGCTCTGCCCAGTCGGTCGGGTAGATGACAATGAGAATGCGCCTGCCAGAGCTACGTATCACAGCAGCCCTGGTGTGCGACAGATTCAGATCTGTTGCTTAAAATAATATACACACTTATGGATATATTGGTGGTCAGTTTCCATATTGAATTTCCTACTTTCTTGCTAGCTTTTCTTTGTGTTCCTTGCTATTTGCTGATCTTGGCTGTTCAGGTCACTTTTCCAAATCTGTTCACTTCAAGATGTCGTTGGCTCTTACTGAATGGTAAAAAGCAAGACTTTTTCTTCTGGCTTTGCAGATGCTGAGTTTCCCCCCGAATGAATTTGAAATGTCATAATGACAATTGCATTCATATTTCTGTTTTTGGCTATTGGAAAAACATACATAACTAAATCTCTTTTGGATCTTAGGATTAGAATAAGAGGGGTACAATATGTTAATTAGGACAACAAATCTTAGGCATGTAAATACTAAGAAGTATAAGAACTTGCTCCATGTCATCATGAAACACATCTATTTGTGGATGTTAGGGTGTAACTCTTTTCCTACCCCTGGTGTTTCTGTCCATGTGACAGGAGCTCAGTGTGACACCTGTTCTTTCAGGAAGCATCCAGAAGAAGGCACTGTGATCACAGGAGATGACAGCTTCATGCCTGCCATTGCCCCTGAAGACCTTCCAGTGGGACAAGAAGTGGGGGTAGAAGACAGTGACATGGATGCTTCTGACCCTGCATAGGCTCAGGCTAATGCGTATGTTTGTGTCTTTGTTTTTAGCAACAAAGTTTAAAAGTAAAAGAAATAAAATATTTTAAAGATAAAAGCTTATAGAATAAGAATACAAAGAAAAAATATTTTGTACAGCTGTGTGATGTGTTTGTGTTTTAAGCTGTTATTACTAAAGAGCCAAAAGTTAAAAAATTGGAAAGTTTGTAAAGTAAAAAACTTACAGTGAGCTAAGGTTAATTTATCACTGAAGAAAACTATTTTGTATAAATAGAGTGTAGCCTAAGTGCACAGTGTCTATCAGGTCTCCAGTACTACACAGTGATACCCTAGGCCCTCACATTCACTCACCACTGACTCACTGACTCACTCAGAGCCACTTCCAGTCCTGTAAGCCCTGTGGCAAATGCTCTATATAGGTGTACCATTTTTTTTATCTTTTATACTACATTTTTACTGTACCTTTTCTATGTTTAGATACACAAATACTTACCATTGTGTTACAATTGCCTACAGTATTCAGGATGATTACTTGCTGTAGAGGTTTGTTTCCTGGAGGCAATAGGCTACACCATAGGGCCTAGGTGTGTAGTGGGGTCGTCCTGTCCAGATGTGTGTAAGTGCACTATCTGCACAGTGACAAAATAATCTAACAACACATTTCTCAGAGTGTATCCCAGTCATTAAGCATCGATAACTGCAGCAGGAGAAAGGTCTCCACTCCTGATAAGTCTTCCATGACAGGAAGCCCACCCTCCCAGTCCCTTTTCTTCCTCTTCTCTCCCCCTTACTCACTGCTTTCCAGAGGAGGTGAGCTAATTCACCTGATTGGTAAATCTGGCACAGCTTCCCCCTTTTCCACCTGAGAGCACCTATGTGCAGAAAAGAGTTTCCTCTGCTTCTCCGGACCGCACATCTCATTGGGCAGACCCTCCTGAGGGAGCCTGGCCCTGGCTCAGCAACCCTGCACTGCCTGTCCCCCTGAGTAACTCTGCAGGGTCCCGCGCTCAGTCACTGGGTCCTACAGCCTCTCGGGTTATTGTTTACTTTTGTCTCCTCCAGTTGGAATGCAGGCTCCAGGAGAACACACCTTTATATCTGTGTCATTCCCTGGGGTCTCCTTCTGCCCAGCACCATGCCTCATACATTGAGTGTTTCTCGTTGAGTGACTGAATTTGCAATTTATTCAGAATCCTGGTGGATGCTATTTATGAAGCTCCCAGAGACCCACACATTGAAGATAAAACATAGCAAGACTCATCTAACAATGATTGAAAGGGTGTCATTTGGCAGACTCTGGCTGCATGATGAAATAAAGGTAGGATAACAGTTGCTAGGACTACAGGAGGAGGAGGGCTAAATGAGGCGGGGCAGGCAGGGCCCGTCTATGAAGGAGCCAGGGGCTGCACTGATGGATGAGTAGGACTGGACATGAAGTGGGAGATAATTGCATGTAGGCCCATTCTCCTACCTGCTCCCCATAGGTAGTATCATTTATATGTCAGCACACTAATAAAAGTCATCAGCATGACATCCTCAATTCTCCCTGGTGCTTCTGAGGGAATGCGATACAAAATTTAAAAAAAAAAATGGATTTTGGTTTGTAAAATGCTATATAAATCAGAATCTAGTGTTTTGCTTTATTTATCTCTGCAAAACAACAATTAAACAACCGTTCATATCATCTAGCATAGCAAGACAGATTTGATAATAGTGGATCACTTTCCAGTCCTTTGGTTCTCAAATTTACTTTATGGGCTCTGTACTATAGCATGTTGCTAAGGGAATCTCAGCTTTATTTTTACTAGATGAAATACTATTGGGACCTTAGATCTTCAAAAATGATTTTGAATCTAAAACATTAACAAGGCCACAAAGTTTAGTATCAATTCTCATTTCATTTGCATCTGAACATTTTAATGTTTTCTGCCTACACGGGACCAGATATATACACACAAACACAAACATACAAATGTATGAAGATATGAGTATTTAATCAATGAAAGGAATTCAAATCTCACAAAAAATGAAATTCTATAACAACAATAAAGCTTATATTTAAAGTTTTCCAGCAGCCTTTTAAGTGTAAGTTTAAATTTCTATTGCCAGCTTCAGAAGTGTAAGATTCACACAGCTTCCAGAGGTGTAAATAGCTCCATCCCAGCTGGTTAATCACCAATAGAATATGCCACTACACACCTAATTAGCTTATTATTAATCACTGTAAGGATGCAGTAGTGGCTAGCTGTGCTAATAATTTTTCATAATTTGGATTGTCAAAGAAATCATGTTTAGATTAAAAATCCTGGAAAGGATCCACACAGGAAAGTAAACAAAATCTTTTTCTAAAGACCATGGGAAGATCTAAGTGATTTTTGAAAACTACTGTCTTTCTCGCTATTGAAATCATTAAGTGTAATGAACCATGTTAATGTAACATTGAATTTGAGATGCTAACAGGATAAATGGAAGTGATGGGAAGTTTTACATTTTCAATTCTGAGCTCTCTTTCCTTTAATATGGCATACTTTTATTTTATGGAATAATATATAGAGTGAAAGGTTTGCATAGGATGAAAAACTTTGAGCTATTTTAGACTTTATTCTAACTCTGCCACTCATTATTTATGGTCACATGAAATCTCAATGCATGATCTGTTTTATTAATGAATTAGCCTCAATAAGGTGTAAAGAATTAAGTCAATGGCTTAGATTTTGCCGGTTATCTGGATTTTGTTGTTGTCGTCACATGGACCCAGTATATTGGTCATACACATTTTAGTCTTTCATAGAATGTACTGAATGAACCAGCATTATATTTGGAGTAATTTTCCCAATACCTAAACAAAATAATCAAAGCCTGTTGGATCTGGAAAGGATCTTAAAAAGCAAATTGTCATCTCCCTTTTGTACCAACAGATAAAGAAACAGAAACCAGCTCAGGTAATGCCCTTAGCTTAAGCCTAAACAACTCATGGCTGAAAGAGCTAAAGCTCATTGAAGTTTCACCACAGGAGGCCAGGAGTGCTAAGCTTCAATCACAGGAAATGCCAATATTTATCCTCAGGACATGACATGTATGGGTGTTCTGTTTAGTAGATTAGAAGCTCCTTTCACATTACCCAGTTCAAACATTCCTCAGGTCCCAGGTCAGAACCTAAGAGCCTTCATGAAGAAAAGGAACACATGGTCCTCTTACCATGTGAGGTGCTAAGCTGCTATCTCAGATGACGAGGATAAAGTTCCTGGTGACCTAGGCTCTTGTAGAAAGCCTTTCATTGGGCGTGATTAAACTGCTTTGGCCAAATTTTCTTAAAACTTGACACAAACGATCATTTGTCTAACGATTACTCTGTGGGCTTCTCAAATTGGAGAAAGGAAGGCATCTCCTCCTGAGAGGATTTGACATAGATGACCCTCTTTTCACTCTAGGAGTTTAGAGAATCTGGAAAACACACGCTGGTCACAACAAGATCCCACATGGACTTGGACATGTGCCTCGTGTGTAAATTCAGAGTCAATTAGCTGTGATTTTACTGGGGAAATTCTGTTGTTAGGTTGGCTTTTATTTCAGAAGACATTATGGCTAGAAAGGATGTGCTGAGAAAGTGTCTCACAGAAGTCCCTGTGGCGATCCGTCTTTGAGGGGCTGAGCAATACTCCCTTGTGGCTTAGTGTGTTCATGAGTGAGAGTGAGTATGAGTGTGCATTTGTGTTAGGAGGAATGATGGGAAAACTTGGACTCTAAATGGGTAAAATAACATTGAGGGCAGCTCAAGGAACAGCTTAAAATTTAGCAAAGTCCCTTTACTTTCTCTAATGTGCTTCTGGAGTTTGTAAATCCAGTACAACAACAGTAAGAATATTCTAAGTAGTGCCCAGGTGGGTCAGATAATTGACATTTAGGAAGTCTTGAGAGAGGGGATTTAAAATGAAACCAAGTGCGCAGTGGAAGGCTCAGCTGAGGTCAGACTGTGAGGATGCCGCTCTTCTATGCCCTGGGACCAAAATGCCCAGTGCCCAGTGAGACGGCCGCTCTGTTCTAGCTGGGCGGACTGGGAAGTACTCGCAGGAAAATCCAGTTCCATTCAGAGCCCTGAGATCCCACCTCTGACCAAAATGGGGCAAGAGAGACCTGGTTAATTGTTATGCCTGAAGCAACTAAAAAACAGGAAAAAGAGATAAAATAGTTTTTCAAGCCACTGGACATCAGACAATGGAAGCAGTCACCCCTAGGAAGCAGGACAGAAATGAGGGAAGGGTGTCACTGCCCAGCTCACTGCCTGGAGAACGTCTGCAGTCAGTGGAGCAAAAATGGGATCCCAGCAGAGTCCAGTGGTCTCCCAAGCTGAGGAGACAGAGTAGGGTGTCTCACTTTCAAAAGGGAGCACAAAATAAAGACATGTCATACATACAAAGGAATTAGTAACCAGCCAATCTGCAGTTCAAGACATCTGAAAGGAAGTTATTTAAGCAGAAGGAAAATGATACCAGACGAAAGTCTGGAGCGACACAAAGGAATGAAGAGCATCAGAAATGGCAACTATATGGGCAAATAGAAAAATTTTTCTTATTGTTTAAGTCTCTAAAAGATAATTGATTGCTGAAAGAAAAATAATAATGTATTGTAGGGTCTATAATATATAGAAGTAAAAGCTATGATATAGCACAAAGGTGAAGAGGGAAAATGGAAAAATGTTACATGTTGTTACACTATATATAAAATGGTATAATCTCTTTGGACGTTCTAGTGTGGTGAGTTAAAAATATGTACTGCAAACTTTAAGACAATCACTAAAATCACACAACAAAAATTTAAAACAAATACACGAAATATAAGGCAATCATAAAAAATACTTAACCCAACGGAAGATTTTAACAAAAGGAAAACCATGGAACCAGGACACACGGAACAAATAAAAATACAAAATAACACATTTATAAAACAACCACATCATAATCATAATAGAAACAATTAATCAAAAGGCAGACATCACCAGATTGTATAAAAGAGAAGCCAAAATTATAAGCTGCCTCCAAGAAACATACTTTAAATATACAGGCACATATAGGTCAAATTAAAAAATGAAAAAGGTAAAACAGTGCTAACGCTATTGAAAAGAAAGCTGGAATGACTAAATTAATGTGAACAAAGTGGTTTTCAGAGTACAGAAATTTACCAGGAATAAAAAAGGTCATTTTATATTGATAAGGGGGTCAATTTATCAAGAGGACATAATAATTCTAAAAGTTATGCACCTAATAACAGAGCTCCAAAATATATGAAGAAAAACTAATAGAACTGCAAAAAGAATCAGAAAATCTATAGCTATAGTCAGATATTTCAATGCCATTCTCTCAATAACTGATAGAACAAGTATACAAAAGTCAGTAAACCTATAGAAAAATTGGACATTAGCTATCAATTGATCTAAATGATACTGTCAACTTATTGACCTAATTGACATTCATAGAACACTATAACCCACAGTGTCATACATGCATATTCTTTAAAGTACACCCAGAACATTTACCAAAATAGACCATATTTGTGTTCATAAGACTCAATAAGTGTAAAAGAATTTTGGATACCCCATTTACCCTGATGTGATTATTACACATTGTATGCCTGTATCAAAATATCTCATGTAACCCATATTATATAGGTATATACTAGGGTATACGTATGTGTATATACATGGGTTTTTATATATAATATAAAAAAGTTATATATGTTAGTATATGTATAAAACTATGTTAGATGTTATATATACAAATATAATTTCAGAGCTTTCATTGCATAGTTTTCTAATATGTTGAACATATATACTAGGTACCCATAAGAAAATTAAAAATAAGATATAACAAGATACATTTATAAACAAATACGATTTGAATATAATTCAAGTTACACAAGGTAAGCGTATCTGACCCATATGAAATGAATGGCATTAGTAACAGGACATAATTCCCAACAACATCTGAAATAAACAAAACCCAATGTGTCAAAGAACAAATAAAAAGAAAAAATTTAAGTATTTACTGGGAGTGAAGAGTAACATATCAAAATTTGTGGGTCACAAAATATAAATAATCAGAACGGAACACTAAAGTCCCTATTGAAAGAATAAGAAAAAAAAGGGTTTTCTGAAGTCAATGAATCTCGTTTCAACCTTAAGAAATGCAGTAACAAGAATAGCAAAATGCAACCAAGTAATCAGACAAAGAAATCGTTGAAAATAATAAATATCTGAGTGGAAATTATAATATAACAGAAGAATAAATAAGGAAAAATCAATGAAAACCTAAAACTCTTTCTTTGAGAAGGATAAATACCGCTGTAAACCTCTGCAAAAATGATCACAAAAGGAGGAAAAGACACAATTACCACTTAATGGCGAATCACGACTGGTGATCCCCTACGATTCCACATTAAAAGAGCATAATACAAAAGTGTATTAAGAACTATATGACGGGCCGGGCGCGGTGGCTCAAGCTGCTATCCCAGCACTTTGGGAGGCCGAGACGGGCGGAGATCACGACGGTCAGGAGATCGGACCATCCTGGCGGAACACGGTGAACCGCGATCTCTACTAAAGTACAAAAAAATAGCGGGGACCGGTGTGCGCGCGCCTGTAGTCCCAGGCTGCTCGGGAGCTGAGGCAGGAGAAGTGCGTAAACCGTCGAGGACGGGCTTGCAGCTGAGCCTGAGATTCCGGCCACCGCACTCCAGGCCTGGCGACAGAGCGAAGACTCCGTCTCAAAAAAAAAAAAAAAAAAAAAAAAAAAGACTTCCGTATGACAATAAATACACCTTACATGAAATGGACAGATTTCTTGAAACCAACAAGCTATTCAAGCATAGTCAGAAAGAAATAGATGAACTGAATATCCCTATACACTCATTTAATTTTCAAATAAAGCTGGCATTGTTCCTCTTAATTTGAAGTAAGAAGACTGAAATAAAGATAAGGTAAGTAATTTGAGCAAGACCTTGTAGTTAGTAAATGACAGGATCAGATTTTGCCTCTACGTTTTCATCTCTATACTGCTGCTCTGAATGAATGAATGAACAAATAAGTATTTTCATTAGAAAACAGTTTAAATCCCATACATAGACTAAATTTGCAGACATATGTGTATACGTGTGTGTGTGTGTGTGTGTGTATATGTGTATATATATATATATATACACACATCCTAGAATTTTGTATACATTTGATATGGTTAGGCTTTGTGTCCCCAACCCAAATCTCATCTTGAATTATAATCCTCACAGTCCCTATAATCCCCACAGGTCAAAGGAGAGACCAGGTGGGGGTAACTGAATCATGGGGGCGGTCTCCCCTATGCTGTTCTCCTGATAGTGAGTGCGTTCTCATGGTTTTATAAAGAGCTCTTCCCCCTTCCCTTGGCACTTCTCCTTCCTGCCACCTTGTGAAGAAGGTGTCTTGCTTCCCCTTCATCTTCCACTAGGATTGTAAGTTTCCTGAGGCCACCCCAGGCATGTTAAACTGTGAGTTAAACTCTTTCCTTTATAAATTACCCAGTCTCAGGTGGTTTTTTATAGCAGTATGAAAACAAACTAATACAATATTATAGCTAATATACTTTATATATTGATATATATGTTCATATACATATTTGAAATGTATATTTACTATAGCTAATATTCTTTATATATAATAATATATATGTTCAAATATCAGAAAACTATGCAATGAAAGCTTTGAAATTTTAAAGTCTTTTCATGAGTTAGTTTGGGAAAGTAAAGACTAACTGTGGCTTAAATTATTGGAAGAGAATATTTTTGTAAATTCTAATTCAAGATCAATGAACTCTGAAAGAGATTGATATGGTCATTATCTTTTTAAGCATGAGTTAATGATCCAGTTGGAATGATTAGCCAACTGTTAAGCAAGTCCAAGTGTAAAGAGCATACATAGTGCGATCATGTGGACCTAATTTGAATCTCTGTTTTGCTCTTTTTAGGTGGGGGAGATTACTTAATCATTCTAAGCTTCAGTCATGTCATCTGTAAGAATGGGGGTGCAATGCTATCTTAAATAATTATTGAGAGGATTAAGGCTAATGTATTTAAAGTCCCTAACCCAGTGGCAGGCGGAGAGAAGAAGGGCAATAAATGACAGATATTATTATCATTATTACTATTGTTGGTGTTGGGCTTCATTTCCTTATAAGCCCATCCTACCTCCAGTTGTTGATAAGCCAAAAAATTCCTGGGGAGAAGATGGGAATAGTTTAAGAATAATTAAAACTGAAAATGAAAAGAGAGAGAATAATTAAAAACAAAACGATATTTGGCAAGAAGTGGATATAGAAAAAAGGGCAGTTTGAGTTGGAAATGTTTCCTTTCTCCTTTTATCTCCTGCTGTCTATACTTTCCCAGATTTTTCCATTTTTTTTTCTGACTTGATTCTGGTATTGCAAACAGACTCAATTTCCTCTTCCCTTCCTCACAGATATTTGTAAAGCAAGGGTTTAACATTCAAATGCTTACAGGAATTATGTAAGTAAACCGAATTACTGAAGCAAGCTTTACGGTATTCTTTCCCCATGCACATGGTTCATTTGCATATTAATCAGCAAGAGATTATTCCATTTCCAAATGAAAATTTGCTCTCTTTCATTTTTTCTGATAACACGTACTTATCCAGGCAATCTGGGGCCATAGAACTATTCATCTACTTTAAGAGAAACAATAATGCAAAAAAGACAATAAACATCAATTGGCATTAGACTGCCATGTTGGAGTTAGCAGCAACTGGTGAGAATGAAGAAAACTGGGCAAGACATGCCATCTAGAAGGGGTAGGTGTTACCTGACTACAGACATTCATTGACATATAAGAATATGGGTCCAGTGTTACCAGAAATTGCAGTATTCCAAAGAAGCCAGACATTTGGACAGGAAAATTCTCAGTATTTGAAAGTCTCAAAAAATAATTGCACAGGTTTATCAAACACATCTGAGGACAGCATCCAGCCTTTAGGACTCTGGGTTATGGTCCTGCTATGGAGGAGTCAAGGTTCTTTGAGGTCTGGCAGTCACTAATGGGTAGACCTATCTCAGAAATAGAGTTTGATGACAAGAAAACACTTTCAGACACAAAAAGTAGCCATTTATAATCTCTTGATTATCTACAGTAATGTTTTCCTCTATTCATTTATCAATAAACAGAACTTCCACCAACTACTTAACCAAACTGCTTTGCAAAATGTGAAGACGTTTCTTTCGTCAACTAACTGATTAACTGATTCATTCATTTATTCGATGACTACTTTTTGGTTGTATATTATGATCAAGGCACTGTGGGCAACATCAAGATAATTAAGATATAGTTGCTCTTTTCTTAATCATTTCTGTTCTTCTTTTTTTTAACCTGAAAAAGATAGTTTTGAAATTACTCTGTTGTTTGGTTCAAATGATTTTTTTTCACCTTCTATTTGTATATATGGCAGTAGAGGGCATTTTGAAGGTCAAGTGGAAGGAAGGCTTTAAAGATAAACAGATGAGTCTTACTGACAGTCAATCAAGAAATTGTGCTATGGGAAACTTTCTCTAGCAATGAACAAATGCTGTGATGGTCAGCAAATCGGAACTGATTCCTGAACGACCACAGTTACATGCAACACACAGGCACCAGTATTTGCTGTCAACTAGAGAGGCCTAGAGTATGTTCTATAGATCAACCTAAGTAACACTTTAATGAAAAGTTCTTAAGATTCATACTTCTAAAGAAATGTGTAGAATATTCTGTCATTCTGAGAAATTTGCCTTTACTCAGAGCAGACTGAGTAAAAAATGTTCTCAATACTTTTAATATTATAGCCGGGGTGATTTCATTTCATTTACAACTTGCTGCAGTGAAGAAAGCAGGTTCCCTAACTCTTTAAGCACATTATTTTATGCATAATAGGGTAATTATATTAAATGTGTACACTATCAGTGGACTTCTTGGATGAGTGAATTTTCTGGGGCTAAACAAATGCCAAATGTATATAGTAATGTTCTGTCTTGGCACATTAGGCTGGAATTTAATTACCTTGTATAAAAATCACAGCAAAATCTTATCAGCATAACTTTTTTATATTTTATTGTGTGAGTAAGTGAATGCTGTCTTCAGCTTAAGCCCCAAAACCCACAAACAAGATCATATAATGAAATCAAATTCTCCCAAGAACCAAATAGAGTGAAGACAATTCCCTAAAGTAGTAATTATACCGTATAAATGAGAAAGGATATCATGTCCTTAGAAAAGCTGCTATTTCCAGTGTACAAGATATTGACTGAGTCATATTAGAAGTTACCCACAGAGACCTGTGGTTTTCTCTTTCTCTGTTCTCTTTGATTTGGCCTGAAGGCTTTCAAACCTATTCTGCTTTCTGTTTACCGGCTGTCACTCCCACTTCATTATAAAGAACTCTTAGCTCACCCTGGTTCTTATGTGATGTTCTCTGCAGCTAGGACTGGGAGATACATAAATATGAAAGTTGTGTGTACAGTGGAGAGAGCAGGTTTGTTGGATCCTAGAGCACGGATCCTCCCGTGGCCGGTAGCACCACTCAAAATCTTTTTGGAGAATTGTGGTGTCTGCTATTCCCCTCATGGAGACCCATTTCCTCCTTGTTCAGATTTTATTAACTCTTTGGACAATGCATCAAATAGGTTATTGAACAGTCCACAACCCACCCGTTTCAAAGTCTTCAGCTTACACTGCAGCGTCCAAAGGACTCAGCTGTGTGGTTGTGCCAAGGTCCTTGGGAGCCCATGCACACCTGTAACCCATCCCCAAGGCCTCGCATGTGCCACCATCTCTGCAGACAGGGCTCTTCCGGCCTTCCCAGGGCAGACTCTTGCCTCTCCTTCAAAATGATGACCATCAACTTCTCAGGAGGTTTTTGCTGGCAGCCTTTTGAGGCTGGGCTAAGAGCTCCCTAAGTGTTCCAGGAGCCCCTACTACTCAGGCCAGACTTAGCTCATAGGTAATTTCACATTTTCCTGGCTCTCTCCTCCCTAAACCATAAACTCCCCAAGGGTAGAGACTGCATCATTCATTGTTGTGCTTTCCTTTTCTAACACAGAGCCTGCTGCATAGGAGTGCTGAATATCAACCCTCCGATAAATAAATGCTGTGTACTGCGATATGAAATGACGATCCTGTGAATTACCATTTGCTGAGTTCCTACGGGGCCATGTGTGTCACACCCAGTCCTCATGGCGCCCTGCAATGTATCCATTTTACACATGAAGCAACTTAAGATGCATGCCCAAGGCCACACACTGAGAGAATGCCAGAGCTAGAGTTTAAATCCAGATCAGTTTATCTGCAAAACCTCTGAACATGATGCTAGAAGGATGCCATCACACTCTCTTTTGTTTGGAGCGACAGGGACCCCTTTGGAGCACACAGGGACCCACTGGTATGGGGAGTGTGATGGGAGTACAATGGGGGTTCCCAGACTCAAAAGCCCAGGAAGTGACCTCCACCAGGGCCCTCAGAGGGTGACTTCTGGCAAGTCTGTCCAGCACGAAAACAGAGAAAACACAGCAAGAAGTTTTTGACCCTCCAAGTACTTTGCACCACAACCTGTGGGAGGGTACTATCTCAGGGACGAGGCACTGCCCACTGACCAATGAAGCCTGATTGCATTTAGAGACTGTCCTCCAGGTCTGTAAGAGGGAGGAAAAGTGAATCTGGCCTGGATGGCCTAGACTAAAATGACTCAGTTCACTGCTACCTTGGATGTGTAAACCAGGACAAGGATCTTAATGATCAGACTAATCTACAGAGAATCCTGCTGATGGCTCACTCTTTTGTAATCCATTGAAACGAATCCAACCACAGGATGTTACAAGTACATCCAGTTGGAGGTTTCTGGTACCATTACAAGCTGTAAAATTATTACCATTGTAGTCATTTGTGTTTGTAATTATGTTTCATAATTAATGTTCCAAAGTAATATGTTAGGTTCTCACCTCCATTTGCAGTTTTCTAAATGAAAGATTTCACACTAAAGACTGCAAAATACCAGGGCAGGCCATGAATCACCAGGATTAATGATACTTCACTCGGAAATTTTGAAAGGCTGAGGCTAAAGCAAAACTCACAAGAAAATGAGTCACGTATAGTGGATTAGACCTTGCCTGGGAAGAGCAGACTTCATGTAATAAATACAATTTTTATAATTAAAATGTTTTACTATGTAGAATGCTAATCCCCTTTAAGAAAGGAATTCTGTGTGTCACTAAAATGTCAAGGAAATATATAGAAGGCCAAGCCAGTCTTGTTTCTGAATTTGTGTGTGTGTGTTTAATCCAATTTAAATTGGTTGAAAGTCTGAAGAATTAGGTGGGCAGTGACTATCCAATCTTGTATTGAGCTTCTACTATGAGCAGGGCTCTGGCACACACCTGTCTAATGCAGGCTATGATTAAGGTACCTAAAACTCACAGGCCAATAAACAGCTTGCACATAACAGGTGCTGAAAAATGTCTGCTGAATTAGCAAAGGTAGGTTACATAAATTGTACCATTCTATACACTCAGTGAGGACCAGAGCTAGGATTTGCATCCTGAGACGTAATAGTTCTAATGAGAGGAATGAAGATGCCCTGACTGCTTCCTACCGATAAGAATGGGGCCTCCAACAATCTCTTGATATCCTCTTATGTATGTGTATTTCTATCCATAATTATTTGGGTATTTCTAGTCATAATGTTTTTGGACTGATTGCACAAGTAATTTAAAGTGTCATTTTTTTCATATTCTTTCTGCCAATATGAATGTCTGTCCAGTAGGGAATAGTGCAAATTCTTTCCTATTCAGACGTGAGAAACAGCAGACTGGTGCTGTGGCTGCTGGCCGTGCCCTGCAGAAGGAATGCAAAGTGCAGCTGGCAGCCAGCTCAATGGAAATTCCCACATCTAGGGCTTTGTCCACTAAGGAAAGAGTGATCGATCACTCAATAAGAGGGATTGTAATAACTGGCTCAACATTTTCGAAGAAAAGGGTTAGATTCCCTAATTGACTTCACATGTCACAATCAATTCTAAATGACATTTGGTATCATATAACGTATAGGATGGAAATACAAACAATAAAACCATTTTTAACGTAATCTTGGGGTAAGAGGGACCTTTCTAAGCATGCTTCTAGAACAGAAATAATAAAGTCAAAGTGGTCAGATGTGACTATGAAATTTTATTGCATATAAAAATATACCCACAATATGAGAGAAAACATTTCACATGCTTAACAAAGAATGAATCCTTATAAAGAAAAGAACACCATGCTAGAGGGAAGAATGGACAAAGACTGCTACATTCATCAACATGACATACTGAGTAGTTCATAAGCAACTTCTCTCTGAAAATTTTTGTTAAAGACGCAGAAACATTGCAGAGCAAAATAACAAATACCTGCTCACATTCATCCTTTACAAAGTAAGGGCCAGAAAGGAAGGGGAAGCAGGAAAGGCGTGCCAGGCGATGGAGACCAGGGGCCTCCTGAAGGCATTCTCATTCCTGGAGATTCTGAGTTGCACGTGGCATGAGGACTGGAGACAAGTCCTCAGATCCACACCAAGTATGAAGTTGGAGTTAAGATTCCTGCTTAAAGCTAGGACTCCTACAGGACAGCACCCTTAGGGAAAAGGGTTAGAAAATCGCTCACCTGGGAGAGAGGTCACAATAATGTTAGTAAACAACACTGACAGCTGGCATTTATTACGATGCACTACCAGTGGAGCAGAGTTCCACGTGCTCCATATATTAACCCATCTTATCTTCACGATTCTTTATGGTAGGTACTATTATTATACCAGTCTAACTCCTGAGAAAACTAAAGCCAGACAGGCTACGTAACTTGTTTAAGGATATACTGTTATGAAGTGTGCAATTCAGGAAGTCTGGCTCTGAGAAAGGAGGGGGTGTATCTCCTGGCAAGGAATTAGCATCCAGATTACAAAAAGAACTCCTCCAAGTCAATAAGACAAAGACAAACAACTCAAGAGAAATTGGGCATAATATTCAGGCAATTCACTGAAGAGAAGACATACAGTGTCAAGCTAATATAGGAAAAGATGTCCAATGTTACAAATACAGATTAAAAATCTGACAATGTCAAGTATTGGCCAGCAGGAGGAACACAGGGACTCCCATTCCTGGCTGATTAGAATGGAAACTGAGGCCGGGCGTGGTGGCTCACGCCTGTAATCCCAGCACTTTGGGAGGCCGAGGCAAGCGGATCACGAGGTCAGGAGATAGAGGCCATCCCGCCTAACAAGGTGAAACCCTGTCTCTACTAAAAATAAGAAAAATTAGCTGGGCGTAGTGGTGGGCACCTGTAGTCCCAGCTACTTGGGAGACTGAGGCAGGAGAACGGTGTGAACCCAGGAGGCAGAGCTTGCAGTGAGCCGAGATCTCACCACTGCACTCCAGCCTGGGTGACACAGCAAGACTCCATCTCAAAAAAAGATAAAAATAATAAATAAANCATTTCCAGGACTTTATATTACAGTTATACTTGCACAAGTGCACAAGACACATGCAGCTACAAAACTCATTGCAACAATGTTTCAACAAAGATTGAAATCCCCCGCCCAACAAACAACCATCACTCTAACACTGTTTATAGAATTGATGAGGCCGGGCACGGTGGCTCAAGCCTGTAATCCCAGCACTTTGGGAGGCCGAGACGGGCGGATCACGAGGTCAGGAGATCAAGACCATCCTGGCTAACATGGTGAAACCCTGTCTCTACTAAAAATACAATCGTGCCACTGCACTCCAGCCTGGGAAAAAGAGCGAGACTCCGTCTCAAAAAAAGATAAAATAATAAATAAATAAATAAATAAATAAATAAAATAAAATAAAAGAATGGAACTGAAATCAGCACTCTGAAGAATAATCTAGTGAGTTTATCTGAAGGTCTCTCTTCGTTCCCACTGCCTTGCTTTCAAGACCTGTGTCAAATGGTCACCTCTTTTATGAAGTCTGTTATGGATCCTTGGGCCCACCTTGACACTGAATTTTTCCAATGTCCAGCATTATTCTGCTAATCATTGGAAGACATCATTCGCTGCTGTCTGTCACTAGTTTTCATCTGTTACTTAAGGGCCAAGGTGATGTGGTTTTGTAATTTTTCATTCCTAGAATCTAAGAAGGAGCTAAATAAGTGTTGCTGGTTTGACTATAAAAAGGACTAATATAAGCAAATAAACCATATTTTGGCTTTCTCACTTTTTCATTAGCATATGTCAGACACATTCTGACAATCCAATTATAGTGAGCACAACATATCTTAGGGCAAACAAATTTTTAGTGTTTTTGCCTTATGTAGATTTGCTCTATATTTTCTTGAAATTAAAATTGAGCATGACATATTTTCTGAAGAAAAGAAAATGGATTACTGTACATTAATGTCAAGTTTTATCTTTATCAAACCAGTTGTAAAAACTATGTTCATTCATTGAACATCCCAAAATGACAAAGGCCTAAGGCTCTAATTGACTTTTGGTAAACATATGACTGAATCATTAAACTGTTTTAGTTTATTGTATAAAATCTAGGTACTAAACAGTTATTAAGAGAGACAACATAATGTCTCCCTGGAGTTTAATGACTACCCATGACTTATGCTACTATAGGATTCTCCAATCTACATTTTAATCCTGATTACTCAGCATATATTCTTTCTATTTTTCTAAAAAACTCTAGTTTTAAGAGTAATGTGTGCTCTTGGTAGAAAAGAATTTGAAAAACAAAAGAAAGAGTAGAGTACCTGTAATGTTACCAACAAGAGTTGAGACAATTACTGTTAATACTTCGAAATGTGATTAGTCTAGACTTATTTATACAATATTGTACAAGGCCAAAGTCTTACTGTGTGTATAAATTCCACGTGCTATTTTTTAAATTTGTCATGAGTACTTCATTTTGTTAATATATTATTTTAAATTGCTATACAATATTCCATTGAATGAATTCATCATAATTTAATTAGCCATTCCCCTAGTTTGGTGGAATGTTTTGTTTTTCTCAATTTCTGTTTTCTCTAGCTCTAACCTAGAGCATCTTTGTGTATAATGATTTGGTGGGGGGCCTATTTTGGATCAAAGCACAAATGAATTTTCTACAACTGGTTTGAAGAACATGAACATACTAAGTTACTTTTATCACCTCCATTATGGGACTTGAAAGTGATGATTTTATTGTATTTTTGTCAGTAATGACCACTTCTAAAATAACAGTTTTAAGATATTATTGACACATAAACAGTGTATATATTTATGCTATACAGCTTAATGTCTTGATATATGTGTACATTGCAAAATGATCACAACAACCAACCTAATAAACATGTCCATTATCTCACATAATTATCTCTATGCACGTGTGTGGTGTGTGTATGCATGCACACACACGTGAGTGGTGAGAAGATTTAATTTAAGATTTATCCTCTTAGCAAATTACAAGTATATAAATATGAAGTGTTATAACTATCATCACCATATTGTACATTAGATCTCCAGAAAGTATTCTTCTTGCATAACTAAAACTTTGTGCCCTTTGAGCAACATCACATGATCCAGCAATCAATCCCAATTCTGGGTATATATTCAAAGGAATTGAAATCAGGATCACAAAGAGATAGCTATCCTCCCATGTTCACTGTGGCATTATTCACAATAGCCAAGATATGGAAACAATCTAAACGTTCTTCAACAAATGGATGGATAAAGAATATGTAGTATATACCCACAACAGGATATTATTCAGGCTTAAAAATAAGGAAGTACTGAACACAGTCAGCCCTCCATAGCTGTGCGTTTTCCATCTGTGGATTTAATCAACCAAGGATTGAAAATATTCATAAAAAATGGATTTGATGTGTCAGTACTAAATATGAACAGACATTAACATTTCCTAAACAACACAGTATAACAATATTTACATAGCATTTACATTGTATTAGGTATTACAAGTAATCTCGAGATGGTTTAAAGTATACAGGAGGATGTGTGTAGGTTATGTGCAAATACCATATCATTTTATGTCAGGGGCATGAGCATTCATGGCTTTTGGCATCTGAAAGAGGACCTGGAACAAACCTTCCACCACTACTGAGGTATGACTGTACTTTTATCTCCATTGACCATTAAGATACATCTGTCCGATATCCTCAGGATCCTTCCAGATAAACACATTCGATATCAAACTTAGGAAGTTTCCTCTTCTGACCTGTTTCTCCTCCTGCATTTGCTGTTGTGACCTAGAGGATCAACCTCTAACCAGCTGTAGAAGTCAGAGCTGTAGTGTCCTTTTTGGCTCAGGTCTTTCTTATCCTTGTGTCCCTGAGAACAACGTTCCACCTCAAATCTTCATCTGTCCCCTTCTCTACATTCTCACTGCAATTGCTTGGTTCTTGTCTTGCCAGAGTAGTAGCATTGCTTGTGTCTATTCTTGATTGGGCTATTTAAAAAGTGTATTCAATTTTTTTCATTGCATAATTAGTACATGCTTAGAGAAATGTATTGAACATTGTAATGTGAAAAAAAAAACACACACACACACAAGAAAAAAAAAACACCAATAGTTTCACCACACAGTAGCTCCCACCTATTTTCTCCCACACAATTTTGTAAAAATATTGTAATTACACCATACTTATAGTTTTCTGTTTTGCTTTTTCTTTTACTATAGCCTGTTATTATTCTCATATTATTAGGAACTCTTTGTAAACTTTTAAATTCATAGTATTTTCTTAATATTCCATTAAGAGATTGCACCATAGTTTATATAACCATTTCCTTTCTTGTTTGGCATTTTAATAAATACATTGCACATAAAACTCTTTCAGTAGATTCAGTTGTTTCCTTAGCATAAACTCTCAGAAATGGGATTACCCCATTAAAGTCTATGAATATTTTAAAGCCTACCAATTTTCATTGATTCTAGATAGAATGGTTACATAATAGATTTCTGTAGAACATAGCTGATCCTATCCCAAACAGCCTCTCTTTCCAAAACAGCTATGTGACTGTGTTCATACCCAATAAATGAAATCTGAATTCCTCAACTTGCTGTTCTAAGGCTTGTCCCATGCATATCCATATGTCCAGCTAAATCGCTACTGTCTCCTCAACTCAAGCATCCCAGCTTTCACGTATGCTGAACCTGCACCTATTGCTCTCTACCTGGATTGATCCTTCTCCTCTTTATTCAGTTAAATCTCTGCTCCAATCTCACTCTGTGTCCCTAGTGAAATTCACAACGTTCTTCCTCAATTTAAATGTAATTGCTCCTGGACTCACGAAGGTGGCAGAAGACAGGGCTAACATGCAGCTCCCACTTGGACAGACAGAAAAGCATGTGGAGACTCATACCATGGAGTTTTGCTCCAAGAACCACCTCAAGAATGTACCAGGAAAACCAAAAGAATTCACAGATCCCTTGAAAGAAATGACATGCCACTGCAAATTCCATGAGATGGGTGCAAAACTGGTGTTCTCTTGAATGTGCCACCACCTGGGTGGAAGCCAACCAACTCAGGACATTACAGCAACTCATGACATCATAACCCTGCTCCAAGGAAAGAGAAAACAGCAGCTAATTCCACTGCCTGCAGAATCCTGGATAACCAGAGGTCCAGGGTCTGTCTAATGTGACAACTTCACTGCTAGCATAATCAGCATTTGAGAAAGTCAGCACACTAAACATACCTACAAACAAGGCTTCTCACAGAGTCTATCTACTTCAATCCCCTGCCACCTCCACCAGAGCAGGTGCTGTGTATTAGTCTGTTCTCATGTTGCTAATAAAGATGTACCTAAGACTGGGTGATTTATAAAGAAAAAGAGGTTCAATGGACTCACAGTTCTACATGGCTGAGGAGGCTTCCTCATCATGGCAGAAGGTGAAGGAGGAGCAAAAGCATGTCTTACACGGCAGCAGGCAAGAGAGTGTGTGTAGGGAAACTGCCCTTTATAAAGCCATCAGATCTCGTGAGACTTATTCACTGTCATGAGAACAGTATGGGAAAAACCCACCCCCATGATTCAATTACCTCCCACCAGCTCCCTCCCATGACATGTGGAGATTATGGGAGCTACAATTCAAGATGAGATTTGGGTAGGGACACAGCCAAACCATATCATGGTGGTATCCATAGCTGGGAGACCTGAAGATTGCAGACATTTCCCAGCACCAGCCCAGAGCCTGGTAGCACCACAGAGTGGCTAGACCCAGAAGAGCAATAAGAGTCAATGCAATCTGGTTCTCAGGAAGTCCCATCCTTGGGGGAAGCAGGAACACAACACATCAAGGGATCAACTCATGGGACAAAAGAACCTGAAGAACAGTCTTGAGTTCCAGATTTTTCCACTGAAGTAGTCTACCCAAAGAAGAAGAAATCAGAAAAGACATTCTAGTAATATAACAAAACAGGCTCTAAAACACCACAAAAAGACCACACTAACTCTTCAGCAATTAATGCAAACCGAGAAGAAATATCTGGATTGTCAAATAAAAATTCAGAAGGTTTATTATTAAGCTACTCAAAGAGATACCAGAGAAAGCTGAAAACCAACTTTAAAAAACTGAAAAAAAAAATACAGGATAAGAATGAAAAATTCTCTAGGGAAACAGATATCATAAAGAAAAAATCACAACTTCTGGAAATAAAAGACACACTTCAAGAAATATGAAATGTACTGGAAATTGTCAACAATAGACTACAACAAGTAGAAAGAACAACTTCAGAGTTAAAAGAGGCTTTCGAATTAACTCAATCAGACAAAAACAAAGAAAAAAATAAAGTCCTATCTAACTATCATTATTTTGTTGCATTTGCTTCAAGGTTCTTGGTCATGAAGTCTTTGCTTAAGCCAATGTCTAGAAGGGTTTTTCTGATATTATCTTCTAGAATTTTTATGGTTTCAGGTCTTACATTTAAGTCTTTGATCTATCTTGAGTTGATTTTTTGTATAAGGTGAGAGATGAGGACCCAGCTTCATTTTTCTACATGTGGCTTGCCAATATTCCCAGCACCATTTGTTGAACAGGGTGTCCTTTCCCCAATTTATGTTTTTGTTTGCTTTATTTAAGATCAGCAGGCTGGGCCGGGCGCGGTGGCTCAAGCCTGTAATCCCAGCACTTTGGGAGGCCAAGACGGGTGGATCACGAGGTCAGGAGATCGAGACCATCCTGGCTAACACGGTGAAACCCTGTCTCTACTAAAAATACAAAAAAACTAGCCGG
>NW_016804646.1:4007198-4011477 GCF_001698545.2 Rhinopithecus bieti
AAAAAAGATCAGCAGGCTGTAAGTATTTGATTTTATTTCTGGGTTCTCTATTCTGTTCCATTGGTCTATGTGCCTTTTTTATACCAGTATCATGCTGTTTTGGTGACTACGGCCTTATAGTACAGTTTGAGGTTAAGTAATGTGATGCTTCAGATTTGTTCTTTTTGCTTAGTCCTGCTTTGGCTATGTAGGCTCTTTTTTGGTTCCATTTGAATTTTAGAATTTTTTTTTTCTAGTTCTGTAAAGAATGATGGTGGTATTTTGATGAAAATTTCATTGAATTTGTAAATTACTTTTGGCAGTATGGTCATTTTCACAATATTGATTCTATCCATCCATGAGCATGGGATGTGTTTACATTTGTTTGTGTCACATATGATTTCTTTCAGCAGTGTTTTGTAGTTTTCCTTGTAGAGGTCTTTTTTGTCCTTGGTTAGGTACATTCCTAAGTATTTTATTTTATTTTTTTGCAGCTATTGTGACAGGGGTTGAGTTCTTGATTTGATTCTCAGCTTTGTCACTGTTGGTGTATAGCAGAGCTACTGACTTGTAGCTTAATTTTGCATCCTGAAACTTTGCTGAATTCATTTACCAGTTCTAGGAGGTTTTTGGATGAGTCTTTAGGGTTTTCTATGTATACAATCATATCATCAGGAAACAGCAACAGTTTGACTCCCTCTTTACCAATCTGAATGCCCTTGATTTCTTTTTCTTGTCTTATTGCTCTGGCTAGGACTACCAGCACTATGTTGAATAGCAGTGGTGAAAGTGGACATCCTTGTCTTGTTCCAGTTCTCAGGCGGAAGTTTTCAAATTTTCCCCATTCAGTATACTATTGGCTGTGGGATTGTCTTACATGGCTTTTATTAAGTTAAGGTCTGTCTGTTTCATGCTGATTTTGCTGAGGGTTTTAAACATAGAGGGATGCTGGATTTTGTCAAAAAGCTTTTTCTGCGTCTATTGAGATGATCATGTGATTTTTATTTTTAATTATGTTTATGTAGTTTATCACAGTTATTGACTTATGTATGTTAAACCATCCCTGCATCCCTGGTATGGAACCTGCTTGATCATGGTGGATGATCTTTCTCATATGCTGTTGGATTCATTTCACTAGTAGTTTGTTGAAGATTTTCATGTCTATGTTCAACAGGGATATTGGTCTGTAGTTTTCTTTTTTTTTAATGTCCTTCCCTGGTTTTGGTATTCGTGTGATACTGGCCTCATAGAACGATTGAAAGGAGGATTTCCTCTTCTCTGTCTTTTGGAATAGTGTCAATATGATTGATACGAATTCTTCTTTGTATAGCTGATAGAATTTAGCTGTAAATCCATCTGTTTCTGAACTTTTCTTGGTGGCAGTTTTTAAATGACCATTTGAATCTGACTGCTTGTTATTGGCCTGTTCAGAGATTCTATCCCTTCCTTAAGCTTCTGCATAGCAAAATAAATAATCAGCACAGTTAACAGACAAACCACAGAGTGGGAGAAAATCTTCACAATCTATACATCCAACAAAGGATGAATATTCAGAATCTACAAATAACTCAAACAAATCAGAAAGAAAAAAACAAACAATCCCATCAAAAAGTGGGCTAAGGACATGAATAGACAATTCTCAAAAGAAGATACACAAATGGAAAACAAGCATATGAAAAAATGCTCAAAATCACTAATATTGTGGAAATGCAAATCAAAACCACAATACAATACCATCTCAGTCCTGCAAGAATGGCCATAAGAAAAAAATAATAGATGTTGGCATGGATGTGGTGAAAAGGGAACACATTACACTGTTGGTGGGAATGTAAACTAGTACAACCACTATGATAAACAGTGTGGAGATTCCTTAAAGACTTAAAAGTAGATCTGCCATTTGATCCAGAAATCCCACTACCAGGTATCTACCCAAAGGAAAAGAAGTTATTATACGAAAAAGATACTTGCACATGCACGTTAACAGCAGCACAATTTGCAATTGCAAAAATATGGAACCAGCCCATCCCATAAATCTAGGGGTGGATAAAGAAAATGTGGTATGTATATACCATGAATACTACTCAGCCATAAACAGGAATGAAATAATGGCATTCGCTGCAACCTGGATGGAATCGGAGACTATTATTCTAAGATAAGTAATTCAGGAATGAAAGACCAAGCATGGTATGTTCTCATTCAAATGTGAGAGGTAAGCTATGAGGATGCAAAGGCATAAGTATGATACACTGGACTTTGGAAACTCAGGGGAAATTGTGGGGGTGGTGAGGAATAAAAGACTACACATTGGACAATGTGAACACTGCTCAGGTGACAGGCACACCAAAATCTCATAAATCACCACTAAAGAGCTTATTCATGTAACCACGCACCATCAGTTTCCCAAAAACCTATTGAAAAAAAAAAAAAAACTCCTAGAGAAAGGAGTGGAAAATGATATTCCATACAAATGGAAACCAAAAGCAAGCAGGAGGAGCTATTCTTATGTCAGACAAAACAGACTTCAAGGCAACAACAGTGAAAAAAGACAAAGAGGGACATTATATAATGATAAAAGGATCCGTTCAACAGGAAAATATCGCAATCCAAGATATATATATATATATCTAACACTGGAACTCCCAAATTTCTAACAATTATTACTAGACTTAAGAAATGAGATAGATGGCAACAACATAGTAGTAGGAGACTTCAATACTCCATTGAATGCACTAGACAGGTCATCAAGACAGATAGTCAACAAAGAAACAGTGGACTTAAAACTATATCTTACAACAAATTGACTTAATGGATAGTAAAGAACATTCTACCCAACAACTGCAGAATATACACTCTATTCATCAGCACATGGAACATTCTCCAAGATAGACCATATGATAGGCCACAAAACAAGCCTCAATGCGTTTAAGAAAATAGAAATTTATATCAAGTATCCTCTCAGATCGCAGTGGAATAAAACTGGAAATTAACTCCAAAAGGAACCCTCAAACTCATATAAATACGTGGAAATTGAATAATCTGCTCCTGAATGATCTTTGGGTCAAAAATGAAATCAAGATTGAAATTTAAAAATTCTTTGAACTGAACGATAATAGTGACACAACTTACGAAAACTACTGAGATACAGCAAAAGTGGTGCTAAGAGGAAAAGTTCATAGCATGAAATACCTATATCGCAAAGTCTAAATGAGCACAAATAGACAATTTAACATCACACCTCAAGGAACTAGAGACACAAACACAAAAACCAAACCCAAATCCAGTGGAAGAAAAGAAATGACAAAGATCACAGCAAAACTACATGAAATTGAAACAAAAAGAAAACAATACAAAAGATAAATGAAACAAAAACCGGTTCTTTGAAAAGATGAACAAAACTGACAGACAATTTACAAGGTTAACGAAGAAAAGAAGACAGAAGATCCAGCTAAGCTCAATTGGAAACAAAATGGGAGATATTGTAACCGATACCAGAGACATATAAAACATTGTTCGAAGCTACTGCAGACACCTTTATCCACACAAATTAGAAAATCTGGAGGAGATGGATAAATTCCTGGAAATATACAACCCTCCTAGATTAAATCAAGAAGAAATGGAAACCGTGAACAGACTAATAACAAGTAACAATAGTAACAACATTGAAACACTAACGAAAAAAAAAAATTGCCAACCAAAAACAAAAACAAAAAAAGTCCAGGACCAGATGGATTCACAGCTAAATTCTATCAGACATTCAAAAAAGAACTGGTACCAATCTTACTGGACCAAGCTGAGAATCAATTTGAGAACTTAACCCCTTTCACAACAGCTCCAAGATAAATAAAATAAAACACTTAGGAATATATCTCACCAAGGACATGAAAGATCTCTAAAAGAAAACTACAAAACTCTGATGAAAGAAATCATAGACGACACAAACAAATGGAAACACATCCCATGTTCATGGATGGATAGAATCAATATTGTGAAAATGACCACACTGCCAAAAGTAATTTACAAATTCAATGAAATTCCCATCAAAATACCACCATCATTCTTTACAGAACTAGTAAAAACAATCCTAAAATTCATATGGAACCAAAAAAGAGCCCACATAGCCAAAGCAAGACTAAGCAAAAAGCACAAATCCGGAGGCATCACGTGTATACACACATAAATGTGTGTGTGTGTATATATACATAGAGATATATGTCATATTTTCTTTATCCAATCATTGGTTGATGGGAATTTAGGCTGGTTCTATATTTTTGCCATTGTAAATATGTATATACTTTTTAAA
>NW_016804646.1:4014617-4072330 GCF_001698545.2 Rhinopithecus bieti
TGTATATACTTTTTAAATATATAAAATATAAAAATATACATTTTAATATATAATATATATACACCATGGAATACTACTCAGCCATCAAAAGGAATGAAATAATGGCATTTGCAGTAACCTGGATAGAGTTGGAGAGTATTATTCCAAGTGAAGTAACTCAGGAATGGAAAACCAAACATTGTATGTTCTCACTGATAAGTGGGAGCCAAGCTATGAGGACACAAAGGCATGAGAATGATATAATGGACACTGGGGACTCGGGGAGGTTTGGGAGGGGGTAAGGGATAGAAGACTACACATTGGGTACAGTATACACTGTTCAGGTGACCGGTGCACCCAAATCTCAGAAATCACCACCAAAGAACTTTTCCATGCAACCAAACACCACCTGTTCCCCAAAAATTATTGAAATAAAAAAAAATAAAGTAATTGCTCCCATTCCTGCTTTCTCTTATGATGACACTTAACTTGTAGCAATTACCACAGTTTCCTGTAGTGTAGTTTATTACAGATAAATTTAATGAGATTCTTAAAGGCAGGGCCATATATTGCCAATATTTATATCAGGCAAATGTGAAATATCTTCCACATAAGTGATGGAAGGTTGAGAACATCAGATCCCAAATAAGCAAATTATCCTTCTGCATTTAGCTTTGTCTCTGTAGGTTGAGTAGATAAAATGATATTTCTCTGTTGCTACTCCATAGGATGTTTCTTAAATGGAGAATATTAATGTAAAAACATGCTTGGAAATTCTAAGCAAAAGAGCAAACAAACAAATGCCCCAAACAAGAGTATTATTGTAATTCTCCAATTCTGTCATATTTATCTGCTTCTGAACCTTACTTAATCCTGGTAGAAAAACGTCATGGTAGCACCTAATTATCATTTTTTTCTTAATATACGTCAAGAAAGACATGAGATCTCAACTGCCCCTACTGAAAAGCCAGAGGAATGAACATTTTCATGTTTATTTTTAAGAGACTAGGTAAAACAATAGCGAACTGACTGAAGAGTATTAGGCATACATTTATGACCTGGGCCTAATTACATGAGATCTGTATGCAGTGTAATTAAAAACTTATGCTAGTAATTATTACACTGAAAATGTGTATGTGTGCATACGTGTGTGTGTGTGCATGTGTGTGTGTTTCACACAATTGTGATGAGAATTAGTACTGGGAAAACCTTGAACCTTCTTAAGAGTATGAATTAGCTGAACAAAGAAGCTAATATATCGACCATTTATTAAATGCTACCATTAAACCACATATCTTTCTAAAACTTGCAGGCCTTTCTTCTTTCTAAATATAAATTTTTGCAGTTTAGTATTCATTTCTGTTAATTTCTAAGTTTCATTTTTTTTTCTAGATTGAATATTATTTACCAACTTTAGGCCCTAAAAGCTCTGAGGGAGAATTTTTAATACCTGTGAATTTATTTTATTTAAGTAAACTTCCAAATTATTATTAAATAGAAAGCACATTAAACCTTCATTAGTCTATCTTTAGTATTCTTTGCTGCAGACATTATTTATTCTGATAAGAGAATAAGTCAAAAAGTGATTTTAGCTCGAAGTAAAGCTAAAAAAAATCAGATAAATTATAATTTCAAGTGTCTAAGAGATAAAAGTTCATTAGACAATTTAAATGTAATTTTAATTTATTAGCACCACTCAAAAGGGGGCTTCACAACATTGTCTGGGCAAGGATTTTTTGGATAAGATCTCCAAAATACAGACGACAAAAGCAAAAGTAGACAAATGCGATTACATTGAACTGAAAAGCTTCCGCACAGCCAAGGAAACACTCAACAAAGTGAAGAGACAACCTACAGAATGAGAGAAAACATGCACAAATGATGCATCTGACAAGGAGTTAATATCCAGAATATAAAGGAACTCAACACAATGCAAGAAAGTAAATAATCCAATAAAGAAATGGGCAAAAGATCCGAATAGGCTTCTTCTGAGAAGAAGACATACAAATGGCCATCAGGTATATGAAAAAATGCCCAACATGTCTAATAATCAGGGAAATGCAAGTCAAAACCACAATCAGATGTCACCTCACCCCAGGTGGATGGAGTGGCAAGCTTAACAGAAGAGTAAAGGCATCTTGGACTGGCAAAGGGGGGTTGAATTAGCTTTAAAGTCTTAATTCTGAAATAAACATATTGGTCCTAAGAAAGCAGGTGATTATAAAGACAGGTTATTATCCAAACAATGAGAAAAAAGGACCTATATAACAAATATATGTTTTGCACTTATTTACAATTGCTTTTAATTAAATAATTAACTAGGAGACTGGAGAACAGGGATTCAGCAAACCTATACAATTCTATGCAATTTATGGATTTCAGAACTCATCTACTTTATCCGGGAAAGGTATTTCATCCAATTCTTCTAAGGATGAGTCACCCTTAAAATGTTAAAATCAATGTTCTAGAGGAAATTGCTTAGTTGAACAAAGCATTTCATTATTTGGTGGGTTTGAATTTTATTATTTTCTTTCCTTACTAAATAATATAGTCTGTATTTAATTTGTCATGCTCTATTATAATCACTATTTTCCTTCAACTCTGCAGAATGTCATTTCCACTTCTCTTTGTCTAGAGTTTCTACAGTGTTTTTTTTTAGAAGGGCAAGAATAAACTGCTGAATAAAATAAGTCTAACAACACAGTTATATGAAGAAAAAGTTAATACCCTGCACATATCCCCTTCACCCATCCCCCCACAATTGGGAGTGTATTTGTTCATACATTTTAATCCTCACATCATATAGAATTATGTTTACAATGTGTGTGTGTGTGAGAGAGACAGACAGACAGACATAGAGAGAGACAGAGACAGAGAGATGTATTTCTTTTTCTAAAATGAAATTGGTATTCTAAACAAAAGTACATATTACCCTACACATTGTGTTTTCTGTTTTTAAACAGTGTCTTAAGGACACACAGTTTGACTCTTTCTAAGTCAGTAAATGCAAATTTAATCTGTTCTTTTAAATATCTGTAAAATACAATATTTTCTTATACAAATACACTATAATTTCTTCAGCCATATTCTAAGTAATGAGCATTCATGCTGTTTATAGTTTTGGGGCTATTTGAACTATGCTGTTATAAACATCTTTTTTTTCTTTTATTGAGATGGAGTCTAGCTGTGTCACCCAGGCTGGAGTGCAGTGGCGCAATCTTGGTTCACTGCAACCTCTGGCTCCCAGGTTCAAGTGATTCTCCTGCCTCAGCCTCCCAAGCAGCAGGGATTACAGGCGCCTGCCATTATGCCTACCTAATTTTTGTATTTTTAGTAGAGATAAGGTTTCTCCATGTTGGCCAGGCTGGTCTTGAACTCTTGACCTTAGATGATCTGCCTACCTCGACCTCCCAAAGTGCTGGGATTACAGACATGAGCCAACACACCTGGCCATAAACATCTTTACACATATGTCAGCGCTTCTATTTTTATAAGATTAAAAAATAAGGTAGGTTTGGGATGTTTAAAAATAAGCAGATACTGAATTTTAATAAACTTAGTAATGTAATTCTTTTAAAAAGTTTTAACACTTCATATTCCCATCTGCAGTATAACTGAGTAGCCCCATTGTGCTGTACTCATACCCAGAAACACTATTCTAAATATTTAATAATAAGCAAGGCAGGAACATTCAAGTGCCACGCATTAATCCTCTAATTATCGCTCTTGAAGTTGGAAGGGTTTGGTCAGTCGGAGAGAGGTGGGATGGGGTTTGGGGAGAAAATGGGGGCTTACGGTGGCAAATATTTATGAAGTGGAATGTTAGTATTTTATTGGTGATGCTTAGCTTACCAGGTAAATATCAACCCAGCCATTGCTAGGACTTATTGCTGTTTCTTTTTAATTTGAAGATTTAATAAAAGAAAATGGTAACTTGTTGATACATTTAATTTTCACTTTCTTAACTATTAGAAGAACAACTTTTAGGTGACAATCTATATTCATTTATCTATTATCTGTTAAGACTGTTCCATTTGTATTTATGCTATGTATCTTTTTATTGTCATTATAAAGGAGCTTTTTGTATGTTAGTGATATTATTTATCAAATGTTTACAAATATTTTCTTTGGATCTATCTTTCATCTTGTATCTACATTTAAAGTATTTAAAGCTGTTCAAAAATTTAAATATTTATATAAAAAAATAACTATGGGGGTCCCATTATTTAGACAGAAGGGGTTAAATGAACCCTAAGTTTCTTACCGTCAGGAGAGAATAGATTTCAGAAAAAAATAAAGAAAAGGAAACAAGGAAGGAAGGAAGGAAGGAAGGAAAGAAGGAAGGAAGGGAGGGAGGAAAAGGAGGGGAAAAGGGAGGGAGAGAGGAAGAACCTGCTAAAGATTTTATTTGAATTTTTTCTAAAACCAGAGCTAAATCAATTTAAAATGTTGAGGTAATTAAAAATGATTTTGAATATATAAAAATTAAAGTTGTGCAGCAGAATTGGGTAACTAAGAGAAAAAATGATTATCCTGTATGTCAGCAAACTTATCTTCAGTGAAAAGTGGTGTAGAGAGAATTTAAAAAAAAAGGAAAAGCTAACGTAAAACATGACAAATGAACATAGCGCTTTGTGCTTTGTAAACACTTTATTGCATGAAAGTGTGAAACAAAACACAAAGAGCAGATATCCTGTACAAGGAATTTGTGGTGAAGAGCAGATGATTAATTTTCTTGTAGCATTCTCTAGTACTTACTGCAATACCACTTTGTATTTTAAGACATGTTTTCAATTTGGCAAGTTGTAATACATACTAATCACTTGCCATATATCCGGGCTAGTTTATATTTACAATATTGTCTTTTAATTAGTACTGTCGATGATAATTAAGCTTAGATCATGGTAGCAATTTATATGACGGTGGCTGGATCCCTTGCACACCTTGAGTTACCATCTATTGGCTTATGTATTTTCAGCCTCTCAACCAACATGGACTTCCTGTCTGGATACCGTGGTAGGCATGGTCCAGACAAGAAGGCAGAGAGGACACAACAAAACAAGCTCAGATTATTGCAGGGATTCTCATGAAATTTCTCCACATTCACATATTTTTCATAAAGTTCTCAGCAAAAGTCAGAAAAGTCAGATCTTGAGTACCATAGAGAGAGCTCACTGCTGTAAGAGTTAGTCATAGCAAGCTATGGCGAAAGAGCCATTGTTACTGAGCCTTAATTCACAGGACAGTGACTCCGACCGCGGATTTGGAGAAGGATTGCCAGGTTCAAGTCCTACTCATCACTAACGAGTTATAAGAAAGGCAAGTGACGAATCTATGATTCAGTTTTATCATCTGTAACAGGGAGATATAATAATATCTCCCTGATAAGATTATTCATGATTAAATATAAAGCTCTTAACAATACACTAAGCATCATGTGTGTTAGCAATTATTAATATCATCATCATTATTATTTAAGGAAACAGAATGCATGTCAAAAGGAAACAGGAAAAAGGCAGAAAACTCTATGTGACAAATCATATTTTTCTTTGGGGAATCTATGAATAAATATTTTCAGTGGCATATAACGGACATATACCAGATCCCAGGAAAAGACTGGTTATAGGATGAGTCCTTTTGAATTAAGTAGGTGAGACCACAATTCTTAAAGCACTATAAAGAAATATAAGCAAGCAATTTGTGATGACAGTAACGTTAATTTTCAAGTACAAAATTTTGTATATTGCCTTTCTTAAAGTGGAATCTCATTGATACACTGCTGAATTCTGCCTGATTTACTTTGGCTTTACATCTTAAATTTTTTACTCCTTATATGAAAAAGTAATTTCAAGATGGATTAGAGACTTAAATGGTTAGACCTAAAACCCATAAAAACCCTAGAAGAAAACCCTAGGTAATACCATTCGGACATAGGCATGGGCAAGGACTTCATGTCTAAAACACCAAAAGCAAAGGCAACAAAAGCCAAAATTGACAAATGGGATCTAATTAAACTAAAGCGCTTCTGCACAGCAACAAGAAACTACCATCAGAGTGAACAGGCAACCTACAGAATGGGAAGAAATTTGCATCACACATCTCGCCAAAGGGCTAATATCTAGAACCTATAAGAACTCAATCAATTTACAAGAAAAAACAACCCCATCAATAAGTGGGCAAGGATATGAACAGACACTTCTCAAAGAAGACATTCATACAGCCAACAGACCACGTGGGAAAAAATGCTCATCATCACTCGCCATCAGAGAAATGGCAAATCAAAACCACAATGAGATACCATCTCACACCAGTTAGAAATTCAAGTCCTTAAAAAATTAGGAACAACAGGTGCCTGGAGAGGAATGTGGAGAAATAGGAACCACTTTTACACTGTTGGTGGGATTGTAAACTAGTTCAAACCATTGTGGAAGACAGTGTGGCGATTCCTCAAGGATCTAGAACTAGAAATACCATTTGGACCCCGCATCCCATTATTGGGGATATACCCAAAGGATTATAGTCGTCATCTATAAAGACACATGCATACGTATGTTTATTGCGGCACTATTCCACAATAGCCAAGACTTGGAATCAACCCAAATGTCCATCAGTGACAGATTGGATTAAGAAAATGTGGCACATATACACCATGGAATACTATGCAGCCATAAAAAAGGATGAGCTTGTGTCCTTTGTAGGGACATGGGCAGCTGGAAACCATCCATTCTCAGAAAACTAATCGCAAGAACAGAAAACCAAACACCGCATGTTCTCACTCATGGGTAGGAATTGAATAATGAGATCACCTGGACGCAGGAAGGGGAACATCACATACCAGGTCCTATTGTGGGGAGGGGGTAGGGGGGAGGGATAGCATTAGGAGATACACCTAATGTAAATGACGAGTTGATGGGTGCAGCACACCAACATGGCACAAGTATACATATGTAACAAACCTGCACGTTGTGCACATGTACCCTAGAACTTAAAGTATAATAATAAGAAAAAGCACATTCCTTTTTGCCTTTTTAAAAATGAAAATGGCTTGCTATTAATTATATTGCTGCACTACTTATGTTTATTACAGAGGTTGCATGTGGTGGCGGCTGCCCTCCATTTGCAATGAGAAAGGACAGTTATGTTGGAACTGAAATACCTGAGCAAGCCCCATCATAGACAGGCAACTTTCTTTTTTGCTTCAAGCTCTGGCAAGTCAGCAGGGCCCTTTTCTTCTATTTTATAATTATTACGTTACTTGCAATAAATCCTTCTCTAGAACTTTCTACTAACACTTCAAATGAAAAGGGTACCTGAGAAAATTTGGAAAATAAACACAAAGGAGTGTTTACAGACTGTGGGTCAATGTGTAGCTTTGGGGCTTGTTTCCTTTTCTTTATTTTTTTCTGAAATCTATTCTCTCCTGATGGTAAGAAACTTAGGGTTCATTTAACCCCTTCTGTCTAAATAATGGGACCCCATAGTTATTTTACTGTTCTGCAAAAGATCTATATCTGTAATAGTGTGCGCACATCTACACACATACACACACATACACGCACACACACACACTCATAGGCACACACACACACACTCTTAAGGTTTTATGCAAAGCGGGACAATTGAGTTTCTAGCACTTTTTTAGTTCTTCTTTATTGAAACAATGACTTACTACAACATAAATATGCTCAATAACCTTGAAAAAGGTAGAAAATTGTGGAATACCTAATTTGGGGAGAAAAAACTGGTCAAAGGGAATCTCAAGAAAGAAGACTTACAACTTTAAAGACAAAATGACATTTCAGTAAAAGAATTGCCTTGCTTGCTGCAGAGCAAGAGTGGGAGTCACCAACCTGACATTCCCTGCTGAAGCTGGGGGGTGAGTGGGAGCCCCTGAGAGAGGTCCTATCAGCAAGGGCTGCAGTCACAGCTGAAGGTGATCATGCATGAAATGGAGCCAGGCCTCACATTAGATGGAAAGATCGCATTACACTTGCAACAGACTTTCACATCGATTCTCTCGTTTGGCTTTCAAGTCAGCAGTGTGAACTGGTTAGGGCAGATCGCCTTTGACTAATTTTACAGACAAGGGGCTGAGGCCAGAGAGGGCCGGTGACTCCTCTGCTGCCTCATGACTGGTCAGTGCTGGGTCCACGTTGAGGACTGATGTTGGTCTTTTGCTGTGCTTCAGCTAAGTCCCACTCAAAATCCATAGCAATCACCAACATCAGCATCACTTTACCATACTAGGAACAATGGTTAGCCGTCCATGTTCTACATTTTTTTCTTTACTGATGTTACAGTTTTAAAAGTAAGTTTCTCCATGACAGAAAACACTTGTAACCTATTTCTTATTCTTGAGATCATAGCTTCTTCAAAAGTATGACATGGTGGATAAAACATCTTTAAAACCCACTTTATAACAGGGATTCCTAAATGCCATAATGAGCATTTAAATCTAAAGAATCATTATAGAAGCTATTATTTTTTCAGAATTCTCATCTATCAGAGCATGTTGTTTACTATTACAGGGTGTTAGACATACAAGACCAGTACACTGTGGAAAATGTAGAGCAGACAATTCTTCAGCCCTCCGTATGATCAAAGTCTAAAATCCACTGAATGTAGAGCAGACAATTCTTCAGCCTTCCGTATGATCACAGTCTAAAATCCATTGAGTAAGCAGACAACTCTTCAGCCCTCTGTATGATCACAGTCTAAAATCCACTGAATGTAGAGCAGAAAATTCTTCAGCCTTCCGTATGATCACAGTCTAAAATCCATTGAGTAAGCAGACAACTCTTCAGCCCTCTGTATGATCACAGTCTAAAATCCATTGAATGAGGAGCAGACAATTCTTCAGCCTTCCATATGATCACAGTCTAAAATCCATTGAATGACGAGCAGACAATTCTTCAGCCCTCTGTATGATCACAGTCTAAAATCCACTGAATGTAGAGCAGACAATTCTTCAGCCCTCTGTATGATCACAGTCTAAAATCCACTGAATGTAGAGCAGAAAATTCTTCAGCCCTCCATATGATCACTGTCTAAAATCCATTGAAAGACAACTTAAGGTGTCCAGATTCACAGATGTGTTATGGAATCTTCTTGTCTTTCATTCTCGGAGACTCTTATGCTTTCACTTCAATGAGTGCTGTGCATGTGGAACTGGGGGATGAGGGGACTTCTACTGATATATCCAATCTGCAGGTGTCAGGGATGCACTGAGATCATCTGTTCGGGTTATGATTTATAAGAGAGAGGAAGCTCGGTCAATGTGGTTGCAAGAATAGGTAATTCAACATTGTTCTTAATAGAGAGGGCACTGCTTATTTAGATCATAGTCGACTGTGAGGCTTTTGACCACGATAAAAAGCCAACTGAAAGAAGAAAAATTCCAGAAGAATCTGTGAAGCAGACACAATCAGATGACTGAAGTAGGCAATCTTTATAATAGACTTTGCTACATGTGCAAGTCAGATGGCAGAGGAATAACTGGCCTTAAGAAGCTTCAACCCTTGACTGGTCCATAGGAGTCATAGGATGTCTATTATTTCATAATGAATCACTGCAGGGTGGAAAATATCTCAAGCATCACTGAAGCCTATCTCTTTGTCTTATAGATAAGGGAACCCAGGTCTTGAAGATTTGAAACTCGCCAGTCTTAAAACCTGTGACAGGCAGAGGTAGGGCTGCATGCTGGGTTTCAGATCTCTGACCCAGTGTTCTGCCCTCTGCCATCTGACTATCCTCATGTGGAGGTCAGAGCACTCGTGACCACATGCACCAGAGAGTTGAGAGAGGCCTTAGAGCCTGAGATCCAGGTGTCTCTTGAGAAAACTGTGAGCGCCATGGTGACAGAGTGGACGAAGAGACACAAGGAAGGAGGAGAAAAGGCGGCACCAAACAGTTGCTGGCTCCTCTTTATAGGGACCTCAAGGATGCAGGAACCCTCGGGGAAGGGAAAAGCTGCTTCTGCAACCTAGTAAAAGCTGCGGTCCAGCAGGAATTAATCACAGAGACCCTTGTGCCTCCCACTATCCCTAGGGGTATTTGTTAGGAAAGAATGGTTAGTTTGTGTCTTTCCCAATATTAAAAACCTTATTCCATAAGATTTACTTTGGAGACAGGTTGCTTTCCTTTTGATCCACATTTTCTAGTAAAATATTTACTGCATTTATGTATACCTCTAAAATTTGAGGTGCGATTCTGGAGGTGGATGCACACATTCCATGCCTGTCCCAGAAGATGCGATGGTGAGGGCACTGGGGTCTCTGACACTGTAATGGTTTTTGTTTCATGTTGTAGATAAATTCTTTGTGCTCAGACACTGACTGGTTTCCTTCCAAGGTGTTTAGGAAGCTCTGTAAGTGCTCACTTACAGATCTTCATAATGCCGCTGTGGTTGTAAGAGGCTGACACATTTGATCAGTGCTGGCTCTTTATCTATAAAAAGTGACTTCGTGGATTACACAGGTTGACAATATGGTCCATGATCCATATTTTGTGAATGGAAGAACTGGAGCCCAGATACAGAAAATGACACAAGGCTCCACAAATCAATATCAGGGCCTCAGAACAGAGCTTAGCTCCTTTGACTCGTTGTCTGATTCTTTATTTTGCCACTTACCTCTCTAAAACGCTTGTCAAGTGCAACTTGCAAATAAAAAGCCTTCACCAAGAATGCTCTGTGACACTGAAGAGAGTTCAGTCTTTACAACCTGAATTTGTGTTAAGGAAGCTGTCAATACAACGTGAAATTGCAAAACAGTCGTGGAGACTGGATCTAACCTATCTGTTTTAAGAACCAAGTAAAGATGTCCACATCTTGTTTTTAGCATGGGGACGTTAAAAATGGAATGTATTCACAAAACTCATGGCCACTGAAACAATTGTTGAGTTACAGTACAAGCCTGCCCCTTGCTGATTACTTCAGTCAGGATACATGGCTTAGGTGACAGGGGCAATGCCAGTATGAAATTTTGTTTTATGTTGTAATTTTTATCTGTTTGGGATCTGAACTGTGATGAGAAGTATTTCATTCCTTTGATTTACAGTGTTGAGAGCAAGGAGTAACGGTAGGCAACTTTAATTTAGCTCTCTCAACAACTTTCAAGAGATAAAGGGTTGTGAAGATACAACGGGATGTTCTAGGATTGCTTCCAAAGTTGTTTTGAGCAGACAACTAATGAGAAGCATTTTCTTAATCTGATATCTATTTGGCATGACTCTTCCTGGGTGAGGAAGTGAGGAAGGGTGAAAGTGGGTGGGGGAAGAGAGGTTGGGAAACTGTACAAACATTATCGTGCTTGTTCACTACATAGGAAAGCAGCTGGTTTCTTCATCGATAGCCGGGATTCTTGCCAAATGAGAAGAGGGGGACCAGGTGGTCCCGGCACATTCAATGCAGTCAGCTTCTGCAAGATGAGCTCTCCTATAGAACCTAAGTATAGACCCACAGCAGCTCTGAATATCAATGCACTCCCCCAGACACCCTCCTCAGACTGTGCTCATTCTTTCCTTCAGGAAGAGACTCCTTAGCTCCATGTGGCATTTCAAGCCATTTTTGGGGACAGGTGGCATCTGCACAGCCTGGGGGATTTTAGAGCTGGAATTTTGGTAATTATCTGCTCTCATTTCTTCTGCTTCAGGTGAGGAAACTGAGGTCAATTTCACCAACAATGCAACTCACACGAGAAGGCACTATTTGCATGTCATGGCAGCAGGCAGAGTGAAAAAGCTACTGTCAAACTTCACATCCAACTAATTTTACAGAACTGTGCTAAGCATGAACCTCTAGTGCATCTGTCCTACCAGCACTTCTCATTTGACCATTCGTTTACTCCAAGGTGCTATGTGTAAGCCAGCTTCCTGAGCTCAGAGAGCTCACATGCAACAAACATGCCGACAAACAATGGCAACTGGTGGCAAATGCATGAAAGGGGATACTTTTTGCTACATTAATAGCATTCACCATAATAAATTACAACTGAGAGGATAAAGCAGGGAGGGAAATGGTCTCAGCCAACTTTACAAAAGGAGTCAAGCAGAACCTCCTGAAGATAGTGACATTCAAGCTGAGACCTAAGTCATGGGGAAGAGTGAACAATGCCATGCCAGGTCCCTTCAGGAGGAAACAGTGAAGGTTTTAAGGAACGGAAAGAATATCACAATGGACAGAACTTGGGAGCAAGGGGCAGACAGGGGCCAGGAAGAGAGCTTAGAGTTTTAAAATAAGTGCAATAGTAAGTCCTAGCAGTGGAGCGATATGATCTGAGTGACATTTGAAGGTCACCTTTGCTTCCTGTGGCTATGGAAATAGTTGGGGGAGGTGGGTGGCAAGAGAGACAGTGGAGCGACAAGGGGGTTGGTTGCAGTATTTAAGGCAAGAGATGATGGGGTAGCAGTGGACAGGAGAGATGATGGGGTAGCAGTGGACAGGAGAGATGATGGGGTAGCAGTGGACAGGAGAGATGATGGGGTAGCAGTGGACAGGAGAGAGAGAGGGCAGGAATTTGAGGTATGTTTGGAGATGATAACATCAAAGGTTCTCACCAATCCCTTGGAATGGGAGGATGAGGTGAAATGGAGGAAACGGAAGTGACTCTCAGCTTTCTGTCTTGAACCTGAGCAGTAATAAACAATGGTCAGCAGTAAGTACCTTAATTTTGACATTCCTAAGATGAAAATCTACACCAAGTACTAGATAGTGAATACAATTAGTTACTGGACCTCTATTAGTGTCTAACTTAAAATTAGGGAATAAGTAAGACATAGGCAAGACTCCAGTTTGTTAATTTTTTTGTTGGTGATGGAGTCTCACTCTGTTCCCCAGGTTGGAGCACAGTGGCACGATCTCGGCTCACTGCAACCTCCGCCTCCTGGGTTCAAGTGATTCTCCGGTCTCAGCCTCCTGAGTAGCTGGGATTAATAAGTGCCCGCCACCAGGCACCGCCAATTTTTGTATTGTATCTGAGTTTTGCCATGTTGGCCAGGCTGGTCTTGAACTCCTGACCTTGTGATCCACTCGCCTCAGCCTCCCAAAGTGCTGGGATTACAGGAGTGAGCCACCATGCCCAGACTATTAATTTGCTGTGAAGTTTTTGATTTATGCGTGACTTCAGCCTCTCACTTTCTTTTCTTTGAATATTATATACCCATGTTCTATTATTTGATTGAAAGTCGGGTAATAATTTTTTTCCACCTACGTGGTTCCTTCATTACTAGGCTTCTGTCACGCTGGAACATCAGTAATTTTGACATGTCCAAGAAATCAGGAAGTTAACTCAGAAATGTGTATCATTCTGACTTCTTTAAGTTTGGTTTGACAGTAAAACATATGCCTTTCAAAAGGAAGTTCTATCTTGTTCTTGCTTTGAGATTCCTGAAAGGATTGCACGATCTAACCACAAGTGTCTCATTAACTCTCACAATACTTCAGTGAGAAAGACAGATACAGATTTTTTTTGTTTGACAATATTCTTACAGAATGAGTTATATAACAATCCCATTATAATTTCATAAAATACATTTTAGGCTAATGTACACATGCATATCTTTAATTTTGAATAACCAATGCTACTTTCTGAAGGTAAAACCAGATGTTTACTTTCATAATAACCTGGAGTAGTGATAGAGACCCAATTTATTTGGCATTATAACACAGTGGAAGAGAGAAACTCTCTGAGGACTATAGAAACAGACATGTAACCCATCAGAGATTCATTCACCTACTTAATTAATTATGGCACTCTGGAATACAGCTTGGCAGAGGAAAAGATAGGTAGTGCATAACTCACTATGTAAATAATCCACAGTTTGATGTTAGCTGAACAAAAATATTCTTTAGGAATATTTGTGAATAGCATCCAATTTTTAAGGTGAGGAAATATAGAATATTTTAAAATATAAACAATGATTTAGTTTTCAAAATTTGCATTTATATTTCATCCTGATTTTAATTTATGAATGTTCTATTTGATAGACTCATTTGTGAAGAACATAATTGTACTGTGAAGTAAAATCACATTTTATGATGTAAAATAATATCATTAAAAAAGAGAAAATTCAATCCCAGCGCTTTGGGAGGCTGAGACGGGCGGATCACGAGGTCAGGAGATGGAGACCATCTGGCTAACATGGTGAAACCCCCTCTCTACTAAAAATACGAAAAGATTAGCCGGGCATAGTGGCGGGTGCCTGTAGTCCCAGCTACTCAGGAGGCTGAGGCAAGAGAATGGCATGAACCTGGGAGGCGGAGCTTGCAGTGAGCCGAGATCATGCCACTGCACTCCAGCCTGGGCAACTGAGTGAGACTCCATCTCCAAAAAAAAAAAGAGAAAGTTCAATAATGTTTTACAGAAATCTATTGATCAAAATTATAACTATAACTAAGATATGAAGACTACATAGTAGATGTGACATAGATTTCATATCTATTAAACTAAATCTTATGAAATTAGGTAGCCAATCTACAGATTAGTTTAACTTTTAATAATACACTTTCAGATTTCTATAGGAAATGGCAGTGTAAGAATTCAGAAATCTGACATATCACAGACCAGACACATTTGATACCTGAAAGGTTTTCTGTTTTTCAGTTTTAGTAATAAAATCGCTTCCAGATGTATTCTAGGAAAATATCTGCTTCTTCATTTCAAACCCCAAATAGAAAGCATCTGTTATTAAGACAAGCATTAATTTCTATAATAATACACAACATGTGCTACTTTTGAGCATTATCTAGTTTAAAACACTTAGTATGATAAAACGTGCAATAAGGGGGAAAAGGAAACCATAAATAATGTCAAGGTTAAGTGTAATTATTACAGAGGCTAGGTTTAACTTGCCCTGAAGCTGTAAGGTTTTATATTTATTTATCTAATCATGGTGTAATATCCATATAATTTTGTTGTAATTACACAAATTTCTCTTCCTTATGAGTCAGAAAGAGACTATATTGCAATGAAGTGCCATTTGTCATTTAATTTACCAGTTTTCTTGCTAACTAAAGCAATTCACAAAACCTTACAAGGGGCCATCAAGCAACAAAATATTTAAAAATACATGTCATCCCCTCCATTAAAATCTTTGTATCCAGCACTGTAGATTGATGGAGTGACTACTGTGTGTCAGCACTTGGGATACCATGTCAATAAAACAGAAATGACAGACCCCTGGGGATGATGACATCACACAAATGGTTATGAATAACCTACTTCTAAATGATAGATAAGCAAAATCTGATGAAGGGAAGGCACCAAGTGCCATGGGGCATAAAAGACGATGCTGAACCTACTCTGGGTGACATGAGGCTTCTCTGATAAAGATGTCTTACGAAATAAGATTAGTTACCTGTTTCTAGATCTTTATTTTCTTGCACCATACCCCTAATAAATTCCTTCTCAAGAGTGTCCAGGCAAGCATTTATTCATTCAACAAATACGAAACATCTGCTTAACCAGGCCCTGTCTTTCCCTGTAGAGAAACAAATCTCCAAACCTACTTCAGCTCATCCTTCAACTTGCTTCACTCCTGAAACCACACACATTGGTGTATTGGGGCTGCACGATATTCCTTTCTGTTGGCTTGGATGCGTTCCCTCTCCCATCCCAAACCTTCTGCACAATCTCAAGCCCTCTAGTCCAGCTTTAGCCTCCTTATTCTCATCAGCTGCCTTTGCTTCCTACTTCAAAATACAATGAGAAGAGGAGGTCAGTGGGTGAAAATTCCCTTCGATTTTTTTCTACCAAATTTACATCTTTATCTGAATTCAGGCTTGTCATTAGCTGTGGGTTTCCATGAATTCTGTCCCCTAAAGCATCACTGTAATCCATTGCTTACTCTTGTTCCCCCCACTAATTTCTCAGCCGAGATCCAATGGTCTGAATGTTTGTATTCCTTCAAACTTCACATGTTTAAATCTTAACTCCCTATGTGATGGTGTTAGGAAGTAGTGCCTTTGGGAGGTCATTAGGTCATGAGGATGAAGCCCTTCATGAATGGGATTAGTCCCCTTATAAAAGAGGCCCAAGAGAGATCCCTCGCCATTTCTACTATATGAAGACAGATAGAAGGTGCCATCTTGAACCAGAAAGTGGTCTTTGCTAAACACTGAATCTGACAGTGCTTTAACGTTGGATTTCCCAGACTCCAGAACTGTGAGCAATAAATTTCTATTGCTTATAAATACCTAGTTTACGGTATTTTTTATAGCAACCAAATGGACTAAGACAACAGGCAGGCCTTACCTCTGACCTGAGACTTTAGTGACTTATTTTCTGGTGTCTCTGCCATCAGTCTTCTACTCTTTATCCTTTATGACTCTAGCAAAGAGGTACTTGTAAATGCAATTATGTTCATATTATATTCCTGCTTTAACAATCCTTCTTGGCTCCCCATAGGGATAAAGTATAATCACTGATGCAACCCTTCATCCATGTGTCTACTTGCACCCCACCCAACTCCAGCTGTGAGTCCTTCAAGCGCTTCCATCTTCACAGCCACAGCCCCACTAGGCATGCTTCCAAATAACAGCTCAGTGAGTTCCAATGTCCTACATCACTCTCTCTAGAGGAGACAACAGCAGATACATAATTACAGTACAAAGTGATGTCGTTACATTCAGATGTTCAAAGCTCTTGGAGAATTTCCCAGAGGAAGCCTCCTTGAAAAGACGCCACCCTCCCCAAATACCAATTCCTGCTGTTTATCCTTCTAAACCCATAATTCTGACCCTGGGGGTCAGTGACTTAGTGGGTCACTTCCTAATCTTAGCTCAGAATTTTCCTTCAAAAACTGCCTTCTCGTTGCTCATTCCTTATGCTGGGGCCAGGTTACTTCTCTGCATAAGACATTGATCATGGTTTCCTTCTTCCAAGAGCTCACTTGGAGCCTCCTAATGCATTCATGTCCAGATTAAGGTTCTCTTCTAGATTGCTGTGTGCAGTTAACTTGTCTGGAAATTCTCAGATGTCCAGAACATCTGTTGATCATTCCAAGTCCTTCCTTCCAAGCTTCATAGGACATACCCCACTCCTGGAATGCTGTCCCTCAGGACTTCAAATCGTCTCTTTCTTACTAAAGCAGTTCCTAAAATCACATCTCTTTAGTGAAAATGCCAGTAATGAAGAAAAAAGGAGGACTTTATGATTTCATTAACTTACCATTTTTTGTAATTGTTACTTTTCATAAAATAGCTTAAAAGTCATCAGAGTTTACTCTGTGATGAAAATTTTGCTGAGCATTATCTCATTTTAACTTCAGAGCTCATTTATTTTATAGATAAGAAAAGTAAGCTTTAATGAGATTAAGTAATTTGCCCTCAGTTATTTAGTTTGTAAATGGCAAAGTTGAAATGTGAAATCAGGCCTGACTCTACATTCAGGACTTTAACCGCTGTAATCCATTATCTGCTTCTGCTTTCACTGTGTTGTATTCCAGCATTACTAGTACTCTGCTCAACTTCTGTTGTGGTTGTTTATTCATTTTCAAACCAATTCACTAAATAAATATTTACTGATTTCCAGCTCCTCCTGGCCAGACATCTCACTAGTCTTTATGGGTTGACAAACATGTATTAGGCAAGAGTCTTCTGCCCAAGGGAATGACTCTCAAGGTTGAAATAGTGCTAGAAAGGTGACCGTTTCTATGGCTTCAACCCATGATCTAACTGACATATTGCAATTGCAGTGAAATAGAATAGCAAACTTAAAATGCTGAAAATATGCAGGCCTGGATAGAGTTCTGTTGATACTGAACACCCTCCTGATACTAGTGAATTGGGAGGTCAGTAACAATTATTTTATATGTATAAAATTATTTCATATGTATAAAATTATAAATTTATAGAAGTATATGTAAAATGTATATATAAAAGTACAATAAATTTATAATTGTAAATTTATACTTTTACATATAATTTTATATTTAAATATAAGTTATATTTAAATAAATGTATAATTACAAATTTACACATTTTATTACACAATGTGTAAATAAATACACATTATTTATTTATATTTATAGATATTTATATAGACACAAATAAATTTATACTATATATTAAAATGTTAATTATGGGTACTTCTGTTTTATTCTGTGTCATTATGTACACAGGATTTTGAACTGAAAATTTCACGTGATAAATTTGTGACCCATGAGAGTTTTATCAGCACCTTATAAATACATCACATGACAAGAGATTAGAAATCCCACACTTTGATATTTGCTCACTTGAGATGTGAACAGCATTAATGTCTAATATAACCACTTCTTGGAAAAATCTTTTGTTGTGTAGAGTTAGTCATTAACAACTACATTCCTTAAACAAAGGAAATCTTTTATACTTTCAATTACTCTACCTGTCTTCACCTGCCCAAACAAGCATCTTTGGTAGTTTTTAGAAGCAATTAATTATAGAAAACCTTGCCTTCCTTTTCGTAACTAAGTTTTTAGTTATTCCAATTTTTATCCTACACCTTCCTAGACATCTTCATTTTATTATAGCAAAACAAGTATCATTAGAACTAATATAGATCTATAAATGTAGAATGTGGGCCCTCAAAGTGATCCTAGAGGTCTTCTAATCAAAGTCCTCTAATTATGAGATGAGGAACACAAGACCCAAGTTAATTTGCTTTCATAGTAACCTGAACAGAGGCATGCTCATTGTCTGGAATGCAGTTCAGAGAAGCTGCTGTCTACCTTGTTCCTCAGTCACTATCGGTTGTCTTCCAACCTCCCAGCATACATTTGTAGCATGTGACCTGTCTTAGCTCAGGCTGCCAGAACAAAATTCCATAGACTAGTGACTTAAACAACAGGCATTTATTTCTTACAGTTCTGGAGGCTGCAAAATCCAAGATCAAGATGCTGACAGATGTGGTTCCTGATGAGGGCTCTCTTCCTGGCTTGCTGACGGCTGCCTTCTCCCTTTGTCCTCACTTGGTGGTAAGAGAACCCAGGTCTCTCTTCTTCTTCCCATAAGAACACAAATCCCATCACGAGGGCCCCACTCTCATGACCTCAACTAAACCTAATTACCCCAAAATGTGCCTCTTCCAAATGCTATCACATTGGGGTTTGGGGCTTCAATGTGTGAACTGGGGGGCATTCAATTCAGCCCATAACATCGCCCAATCACATCAACTACACCTTCAGAGGAAACAGTGGAGTCAGCAACTTTCTCAGAAAAACAAACGTACTCATTCACTTTAGAAACATTTATTACATGCTAATGACTGTTAGTCACTGGGAGCACAAGCATGAGTAAGACACAGTCTCTGCCTCCAGTGGGGCTTACAGTCTGGTAAAGGGCATCAGGCATAGAGATGGACGAAAATCCTTAACCCGGTACAGAGGCAGAGAGAAGAGTTTCCCAAGATAAGGTGGAGGCCCATAAGTGTCAGAGTGTTAAATGAGGTAGGGCCAGAAAAGGGTTCAGAGAAGATGGGGCACTTGACCTGAGCCTAGACAGAAGAGCAGGCTGGTTTTCATCACACATACTAGAGAAAAAAGGAAATTCAAGGAGGAACAAAAGTTTAAGCAATAATGCAAATGACGGTTGATTAAGGAACCACAAGAACTATACAGTTGAAGCACTAACCATTTGCTAAGCAGAAAGAGTGTGAGCAAAGACACAGAGGTAGGTAGGAGCCAGCTCACAGATAGCCCCAGGTGCTCCAAGAAGGAAGAATCACTAAAGCATTTTACGTATGGGAATACATGCCTCTGCTCACAGCTTAGATGCATCATCCTGGCTTGCGGTATGGATCTGATTAGAAGGTGGACACTTGGGCTGACTCATCAATTTCGGTCCTAAGTAACTGGGCAGAAGGTGGTGCCACCATTCAAAATGGGGAAATGAGAAGATCAGATGTGGAGTGGAGTGTGGTAGACTCACAGGTGGTGAAGAAAAAGGAGAGGATGAAGACTTGGGTGCTAGATGAGTTGCATTTATAATCCAGGTGCCTGGTCAACCACTGGATTACAAAGGTCATGATGCAGGAGGAGACAGATCTGCAGCTCTGATAGAAATACAGGGTTGGAGTTATAGATAGACACATGATAGCAGAAACTCTAGACTGTGTTTAATTACAAGGTCAACTTCACCTGCTGTCATGCTGTGACACCCTTGGAGTGAGGCTGGATACTTTGCAATTACAAGTGAGATAATCAGGATTTGGGGGAATCTTATTCTTCCTCTAGAAAGCTTCTACAACAATCTAAACAGTCAGCATTTTCATGGAAACCCCTGAAACTGTGAAAGTAACAGGGATGATGCAATATATCCGTAAGGTTATGAGCAGCTTTCACATGGGCTACTGATGCAAACCTTGCAGTGACTTCCTTCTTGCCTCGTTTGAGTACATTTATGTGCTGTGTCATAAATAGGTTCACAGGGCTATGAGTGACAGCAAAAAATTTAGACAGCAAGGGAGGTATGCAATCCTTATCTGGCCAAAAAGTTATTCTATCTCCCATGGCCACAGTATTTGATTCTGGCACGGGCACATGACCTAAACCAGGTTAATGCATTCCAGTCTTAACTTTGGCTCTTAACTACTGGGAAAGAGAAAATGTTTTCCTGACGGTGCTGTTAAACTAGCTGAGAATGAAGCCAACACCAAAGAAAATACACCTGAACAATGAAAAAGAGGCTGAATGTTCATGACATTGTTTGTGTCTCTGGATCCAGCTGGGTCTGAAGCCATATCCTTTTAAGTTATGTTAGCCAATGTCCTCTCTTTCCTTTTAGTTCTACTTTTATTTTAGATATAAGGGGTACATGTACAGATTTGCTACATGAATATATTGCATCCAGGTAGTGAACACAGTGTACCCAATAGGTAGTTTTTTAACCCACATGCTTCTCCCTTCCTCCCTTCTAGTAGTCTGCAGTACCAGTTGTCCCCATGTTTACGTCCATGTACACTCAATGTTTAGCTCTCACTTATAAGTGAGAATGTGCAGTATTTGGTTTTCTGTTCCTGTGTTAATTTGCTTAGGATAATGGCCTCCAGCTGCATCCATGTTGCTGCAAAGGAAATAGTTTCATTCTTTTTATGGCTGTATAGTATTCTGTGGTGTATATGTGCCACATTTTCTTTATCCAATCCATTGTTGATGGGCACCTAGGTTGATTTGTGTCTTTGGTATTATCAATAGTGCAGCAATAAACAGATAAGTACATGTGTCTTTTTGATATAATCACCATTTTCCTTTGGGTATATACCCAGTAATGGGATTGCTGGGTCAAATGGTAGCTCTGGTTTAAGTTCTTTGAGAAATCTCCAAACTGCTTTCCACAGTGAATGAACTAATTTACATTCCCACCAACAGTGTATAAACTTTCTTTTTTCTCCACAGCTTCACCAACATCCGTTGTTGTTTGACTTTTTAGTAATACCCATTCTGACAGGTATGAGATGGTACCTCATTGTGGTTTGATTTGCATTTCTCTGATGATTAGTGATGATGAGCATTTTTCATATGTTTGTTGGCTGCTTGTATGTCTTCTTTTGAGAAGTTTCTGTTCATGTCCTTTGCCCACTTTTTAATGGGGTTATTTGTTTTATGCTCATTCAATTGTTTAAGTTCCTTATAGATTCTGGGTATTAGACCTTTGTTATGACTGAGTGCATATATACAGAGTTCTTTTCTCTGTCATACTGCTGGAACATTCATATGTCCAAGACCCAACCACATTTCACCATCTGTACCATTTGCACCCTGGTCCAAACCAGCACCATCTCTCTCCTGGATGAATGCACTTATGTCCCAAATGGACTCCTTTTTCCTACACTTGCTCCTCTCCAATTTCTTCTCAACTCAGAATCCTAAGGGATCCTTCAAAAATCAAATTTACACATTTTATTACACAATGTGTAAATAAATACACATTATTTATTTATATTTATAGATATTTATATAGACACAAATAAATTTATACTATATATTAAAATGTTAATTATGGGTACTTCTGTTTTATTCTGTGTCATTATGTACACAGGATTTTGAACTGAAAATTTCACGTGATAAATTTGTGACCCATGAGAGTTTTATCAGCACCTTATAAATACATCACATGACAAGAGATTAGAAATCCCACACTTTGATATTTGCTCACTTGAGATGTGAACAGCATTAATGTCTAATATAACCACTTCTTGGAAAATCTTTTGTTGTGTAGAGTTAGTCATTAACAACTACATTCCTTAAACAAAGGAAATCTTTTATACTTTCAATTACTCTACCTGTCTTCACCTGCCCAAACAAGCATCTTTGGTAGTTTTAGAAGCAATTAATTATAGAAAACCTTGCCTTCCTTTTCGTAACTAAGTTTTAGTTATTCCAATTTTATCCTACACCTTCCTAGACATCTTCATTTTATTATAGCAAAACAAGTATCATTAGAACTAATATAGATCTATAAATGTAGAATGTGGGCCCTCAAAGTGATCCTAGAGGTCTTCTAATCAAAGTCCTCTAATTATGAGATGAGGAACACAAGACCCAAGTTAATTTGCTTTCATAGTAACCTGAACAGAGGCATGCTCATTGTCTGGAATGCAGTTCAGAGAAGCTGCTGTCTACCTTGTTCCTCAGTCACTATCGGTTGTCTTCCAACCTCCCAGCATACATTTGTAGCATGTGACCTGTCTTAGCTCAGGCTGCCAGAACAAAATTCCATAGACTAGTGACTTAAACAACAGGCATTTATTTCTTACAGTTCTGGAGGCTGCAAAATCCAAGATCAAGATGCTGACAGATGTGGTTCCTGATGAGGGCTCTCTTCCTGGCTTGCTGACGGCTGCCTTCTCCCTTTGTCCTCACTTGGTGGTAAGAGAACCCAGGTCTCTCTTCTTCTTCCCATAAGAACACAAATCCCATCACGAGGGCCCCACTCTCATGACCTCAACTAAACCTAATTACCCCAAAATGTGCCTCTTCCAAATGCTATCACATTGGGGTTTGGGGCTTCAATGTGTGAACTGGGGGGCATTCAATTCAGCCCATAACATCGCCCAATCACATCAACTACACCTTCAGAGGAAACAGTGGAGTCAGCAACTTTCTCAGAAAACAAACGTACTCATTCACTTTAGAAACATTTATTACATGCTAATGACTGTTAGTCACTGGGAGCACAAGCATGAGTAAGACACAGTCTCTGCCTCCAGTGGGGCTTACAGTCTGGTAAAGGGCATCAGGCATAGAGATGGACGAAAATCCTTAACCCGGTACAGAGGCAGAGAGAAGAGTTTCCCAAGATAAGGTGGAGGCCCATAAGTGTCAGAGTGTTAAATGAGGTAGGGCCAGAAAAGGGTTCAGAGAAGATGGGGCACTTGACCTGAGCCTAGACAGAAGAGCAGGCTGGTTTTCATCACACATACTAGAGAAAAAAGGAAATTCAAGGAGGAACAAAAGTTTAAGCAATAATGCAAATGACGGTTGATTAAGGAACCACAAGAACTATACAGTTGAAGCACTAACCATTTGCTAAGCAGAAAGAGTGTGAGCAAAGACACAGAGGTAGGTAGGAGCCAGCTCACAGATAGCCCCAGGTGCTCCAAGAAGGAAGAATCACTAAAGCATTTTACGTATGGGAATACATGCCTCTGCTCACAGCTTAGATGCATCATCCTGGCTTGCGGTATGGATCTGATTAGAAGGTGGACACTTGGGCTGACTCATCAATTTCGGTCCTAAGTAACTGGGCAGAAGGTGGTGCCACCATTCAAAATGGGGAAATGAGAAGATCAGATGTGGAGTGGAGTGTGGTAGACTCACAGGTGGTGAAGAAAAGGAGAGGATGAAGACTTGGGTGCTAGATGAGTTGCATTTATAATCCAGGTGCCTGGTCAACCACTGGATTACAAAGGTCATGATGCAGGAGGAGACGGATCTGCAGCTCTGATAGAAATACAGGGTTGGAGTTATAGATAGACACATGATAGCAGAAACTCTAGACTGTGTTTAATTACAAGGTCAACTTCACCTGCTGTCATGCTGTGACACCCTTGGAGTGAGGCTGGATACTTTGCAATTACAAGTGAGATAATCAGGATTTGGGGAATCTTATTCTTCCTCTAGAAAGCTTCTACAACAATCTAAACAGTCAGCATTTTCATGGAAACCCCTGAAACTGTGAAAGTAACAGGGATGATGCAATATATCCGTAAGGTTATGAGCAGCTTTCACATGGGCTACTGATGCAAACCTTGCAGTGACTTCCTTCTTGCCTCGTTTGAGTACATTTATGTGCTGTGTCATAAATAGGTTCACAGGGCTATGAGTGACAGCAAAAAATTTAGACAGCAAGGGAGGTATGCAATCCTTATCTGGCCAAAAGTTATTCTATCTCCCATGGCCACAGTATTTGATTCTGGCACGGGCACATGACCTAAACCAGGTTAATGCATTCCAGTCTTAACTTTGGCTCTTAACTACTGGGAAAGAGAAAATGTTTTCCTGACGGTGCTGTTAAACTAGCTGAGAATGAAGCCAACACCAAAGAAAATACACCTGAACAATGAAAAGAGGCTGAATGTTCATGACATTGTTTGTGTCTCTGGATCCAGCTGGGTCTGAAGCCATATCCTTTTAAGTTATGTTAGCCAATGTCCTCTCTTTCCTTTTAGTTCTACTTTTATTTTAGATATAAGGGGTACATGTACAGATTTGCTACATGAATATATTGCATCCAGGTAGTGAACACAGTGTACCCAATAGGTAGTTTTTTAACCCACATGCTTCTCCCTTCCTCCCTTCTAGTAGTCTGCAGTACCAGTTGTCCCCATGTTTACGTCCATGTACACTCAATGTTTAGCTCTCACTTATAAGTGAGAATGTGCAGTATTTGGTTTTCTGTTCCTGTGTTAATTTGCTTAGGATAATGGCCTCCAGCTGCATCCATGTTGCTGCAAAGGAAATAGTTTCATTCTTTTATGGCTGTATAGTATTCTGTGGTGTATATGTGCCACATTTTCTTTATCCAATCCATTGTTGATGGGCACCTAGGTTGATTTGTGTCTTTGGTATTATCAATAGTGCAGCAATAAACAGATAAGTACATGTGTCTTTTGATATAATCACCATTTTCCTTTGGGTATATACCCAGTAATGGGATTGCTGGGTCAAATGGTAGCTCTGGTTTAAGTTCTTTGAGAAATCTCCAAACTGCTTTCCACAGTGAATGAACTAATTTACATTCCCACCAACAGTGTATAAACTTTCTTTTTTCTCCACAGCTTCACCAACATCCGTTGTTGTTTGACTTTTAGTAATACCCATTCTGACAGGTATGAGATGGTACCTCATTGTGGTTTGATTTGCATTTCTCTGATGATTAGTGATGATGAGCATTTTCATATGTTTGTTGGCTGCTTGTATGTCTTCTTTTGAGAAGTTTCTGTTCATGTCCTTTGCCCACTTTTAATGGGGTTATTTGTTTTATGCTCATTCAATTGTTTAAGTTCCTTATAGATTCTGGGTATTAGACCTTTGTTATGACTGAGTGCATATATACAGAGTTCTTTTCTCTGTCATACTGCTGGAACATTCATATGTCCAAGACCCAACCACATTTCACCATCTGTACCATTTGCACCCTGGTCCAAACCAGCACCATCTCTCTCCTGGATGAATGCACTTATGTCCCAAATGGACTCCTTTTTCCTACACTTGCTCCTCTCCAATTTCTTCTCAACTCAGAATCCTAAGGGATCCTTCAAAAATATAAGTCAGATCATGTTATTTCAATGCTCAAACCCTAGACTGCCTCTCCTTATCACTCATAGTAAAAGCCAAAGTCCTTATCATGGTCTGTATAGCCTAAAGCTTCTGGCCCCATGACCATGCTGGCCATTGCCCCAGCAGTGACTTCCTGCTGGGGACACTGACCTCCTTGCTCTTTGCAGAACATACCAGACCCACCCCTCCATGCATGGCAGGTATCCCCAGAGAGTGCGTCTGACGGACCTTCCCACCTCTCCATGCATGGTGGGCGCCCCCACAGAGTGCGTCTGGTGGACCCTCATCTCTTTCAGGTCCTTACTTAAATGTCGCCTTCTCAGCAAGCTCACCCTGACCCCTCTAGTTATACAAGTTCCTATCCCCAGCCCTACTGCTTATCCCCCTTCCCCGATCCATCTTTTAACAATTACTGCCTTTCAATACACCAGCTATAATATCCATGTGTCGGCCAGGCATGGTGGCTAATGCCTGTAATCCCAGAGCTTTGGTAGGCTAAGGCAGGAGGATTGCTTGAGGGTGGGAGCTCAATACTAGCCTTGTCAACATAATGAGAACCCCCCCCCCCCTAAAAACTAAAAATAAAAAAAAGTTTGCCAGGCATGGTGGCACGCACCTGTAGTCTCAGCTACTCAGGAGGTTGAGGAAGGAGGATTGCTTGAGACAGGAGTTCTAAGCATCAGGGAGCCATGACTGCACCACTACATTCCAGCCTGGGTGACGAAGCGAGATTTCCTCTCTCTCTCTCCCACTATATATAATATCAAGTTATATATGTTATACTCTGCGCTATATTAAACATTGATATATATTGTAGTAAAAATAATATAAGATATATAATACTCTTATAATATATATAAAATTATACACACACACACACACACACACACATATGTGTACCCATTTTGTTTATTGTCTGCCTCCAAATACCTGAATCTAAGCTCCATAAACAAAGGATCCTAAGCGTTTTGATTGCTGCTTTTTCCTTAGTGTGAAGTCAATGTCCAACATATTATAGATACTTGGTAAATATTTGTCAAGTGAATAAATTAATGTTAAAAGCAAAACATACTTTTACACATGGATAAATGGAACAGACGCTACCATGAAAATGGCCACCATAGGTCAGGTCATTAAGAGGACCTACCAAATATGATTGATTTAGAAGTCTAAAGGCATAAAAACATATCTGGTATGCTTGGGAATCTCAGTTTCCTTTTCAAGAACTGTATATAAGCCATTGTGTGCAACAGTCTGTCATACAAACGAGGTAGGCTGTAAAAACACTTTATCTGAGCTATTTTAAAAATGGGTTTTTTAATGAATATTTAAATATTAATATAGAATATTAATATTTGAAATTCATTCTTTTTCATAAAATAGAGTTAATCTGAAGGCTGGCATAGTTTTCAAAACCTTTTGCCAGCTAGATTTGCAAAGCACTACCTCCAAAGCTCCAAACATTTCATAAGCCACACTGGCCTAATTAATGGCTCTTTGTTTTCAGTAATTTATTTTCTTTTGTTTAAAGTTCTAAAGGATGGCTAGGTGATGCATGTAGTGAAACATCTCATTATTCTCAGGATTTCAATAGCTTTCCCTTCTCACTAAAGCATAAATATGTTTTATATCATTAGTGAAAATATGTTAATACCTTTAAACAAGAAATTCAAGTGTCATCGATAGAAATTCCAACTAAATTTCATCTCGCCTTGCTTTGCACCCAAAGTAATATACCTGGCCTGTTTCTCCAGCAAATGGCTGGGAGTCTATGTCCAGCTTATTTCTATTTGTGTCTCTATGTACTGGGGTTGGGGCTAGATATAAGTCCTTCATGGAGTTTTAAAATTCAGGTTAGATTTCCTAACTAAGGTTAAATTCAAGCTCTGAGATTCTTAATTTTAAAAGGAAAACCTTTCCAAATGATCCTTTTTTATATGGATATGGGATAGTAAAAAGTAAACAGTTAAATAAAAATAAAACACACAAAATGTTCCTTTGACCCAAGAAACACACAGGCTCTTCCAGGGACGTTGTCTACAGGCACTCAGAATGCTCCAGAATGTGACGTACTGTCTTAGGCTTCCTACAAAACAGCTCTAGCAAAACTAGGCTGTCCTGAACCCCTTGTAATAGAATTGACTACCTTTATGCCAAAAGGTCCAGAAAACACCAATAATCTGCATGTGGCAAGTGCCCAGGCAGACTTTGAGGGATCTGTGCTATGAGACTTAAAGTTCTTATGAGATTGTCCAAAACAAGAAAAGCATGCAGCAGGGCCAATGGTGGTTTCACGGGGGCTAAATGTGTTCAGGACAGGATCAAGCATGCTTTCCTTATTGAGGAGCAGAAAATCATTGTGAAAGAGTTGAAGGCATCAGCACGGAGTCAGAAAGCTACATAAAAAAATGACACTTTTTTGAGTAATAAAAATTAAAGGACTTTAAAAAAAAAACACACATGATGATAACAGATTCAACTACTGGAAAGAGTTGGAGCCATTTTTCTTTACAACCAATAACCCAATGAGTATTTTTTTCTTTTTTCTTTTTTCTTTTTTTTTTTTTTTTTTTTTTTTGAGACGGAGTCTCCCTCTGTTGCCCAGGCTGTAGTGCAGTGGTATGATCTTGGCTTACTGTAGCCTCCACCTCTTGGGTTCAAGCGATCCTCCTGCCTCAGCCTCCAATGTAGCTGGGATGACAGGTGTACACCATCACTCCTGGCTAATTTTTTTGTATTTTTAGTAGAGATGGGGTTTCGCCATGTTGGCCAGGCTGGTCTCGAACTCCTGACCTCAGGTGATCTGCCCACCTCGGCCTCCCAAAGTGCTGGGATTACAGATGTGAGCCACTGGGCCTGGCCACATGACTTTTACATGAAGTAACATTTGTCATTGAAAATTGAGAAGACGCGGTGACAAGTTACTGAATCTTCTCAAACTCTGAGCAAAAGCTTTTTGTTTTGTTTTGTTTTTTTTACTGTACATGCATTGTATTTCAGCCACACGAAATATTTAGAATGGCTTGTATGTGCTACCTAAGATTTTACCAACATTCCTAACATTATTTTTGTGGTCCTAGGAAGGAGCAGAGCTCCGTCCCTAATCTCATGGCCATGGTAGCCAATGATGGGGAGACAAAGCTGGGGACGTTTGGGCCTTGGCCTACATTGGGAATGCTTCAAGGTCAGATGCCTCATGCCCTCAAGCTCCCACCCCATAGCCCAAATTCCTCTTCCTCATCCAAACACACACAGAGAATAAATGATTCATCACAGCTTAAAGGGTTTCCCTTTCCACAAGAGTACTTTTAGACTGTCAACCAGCCGAAATTATTCAATATTTTCAAATTTGAGGATATTAGTTACCAGGTAAAAAGAATTAGTGTCTTTATCTGCAGTTTCCTAACGTTTCTGAAATCCAATCACAGAGGCTGCCGCCTAACCCTTCTTCAAATGTCACGGCTCAGGCCAGGTCACGCTTGAAAACGAACAACGCAACTCTAGCAGTGTCATTGATGAGCCTTTTTGAGAATGTCTCACTACTGCCCTACCCATACTCTAATTATAACTAAAACCAAACTGCTTTGATGTCCCCCAATTATTTCTTGCACGCACCTCTGAGCCTGGGGCCTCCGAACACAGCGAGATCAGCTCACCCGCGCCTGGCCACAGGCACTGCTGGGCGCCTGATACTGACCCCTTGGATTCCCGGTCTCTTGCTTCCCTAACTATTGAGATCTTTTTGCCATTTTCCACTCTTGCTTTATGAACCCTCCTCTTGCTTCTGGGAACTAACATCCAGGCCCTCCTTCCACTCCGTGTGTTCAGTACAGCGTCAGGTCCTTCCCACCTCCCAGTTGCAGCCTATGTCCACGTGAGCCTACTGCCACCTACGCAACAGTGAACAGGGCAAGAGCTCAGGTCTTCTCATCCGTGACTCAGTAAGTAGCATGTTAAATACCCTATATCCACAAGCAAAGAAAGAGGAAATGTAACAGAGTGCAATCGGGAGCACATTTTTACATGGTACTAAAACTAATTAAACTTTTATTAGAAGCAGAGACTTTGATAATCATATCAGGAAGAGAGTGCTGACTGTGTGCAAGACACTACACTACGTATTTCATTTGGATACAGTAGTTTAACCCCTTCAGCTTTATGAGATGAGGATCACGACTCTCATTTCATTTTGAGATCGTCCAAAAAGAAAAAAACATGACAGCAGGGCCTATGGTGGTTCCATGAGCGCTAAATGTGTTCAGGACAGGATCAGGTGTGCTTTCCTTATCGAGGAGCCGAAAATCGTTTTAAAGTGTTGAAGGCATAAACACTTCAAAAGTGTTGAAACTATGAACGTGTTGAAGCATGAGCTGGGCCCCACGCATCCATTTTCCAGGCGAGGATGCTGAGACCAGGGAGGCTAAGCCCAAATTCATTTTCTAGTGAGTCACAGACACGAGGCTGGAGCTCAAGCCTGTCTCACTCTACTGCCTACCTCTAAATCACTAGTTCTTATGTTTGCTTGTTTTCTTTAACCCTTTACTGACAAAAAGGTAAGTATTTGTCTTTCTAAAAAGATCAGGTGAGATTTACCCACTACGCACGTTAAAAACGCAGTAAACGTCATGAATGATACAAAGAAACACACTCCAACTTGAACACCCCAGAAAACTGATTCAGGTTACATTGTGTCCCTCCCCTTCAGAAACAGCTAAGTTGAACTCTTAACCCCCAGGGCCTCATGATGTGAGCTTATTTGCAGATGTAGTCAAGTTCACTGGAGGTCATTAGACAGGTCCTAACCTAGGATGACTGATGTCCTTCCAAACAGAGGAGGTTGGAATACAGAGACACACCCAGAGGAGGGCTGTGTGAGGAGACACAGGGAGAAGGCCATGCGGCTGCAGGAGCGATGCTGCCTCGAGCCAAGGACTGACTGAGACCACCAGAAGCTGGAAGAGGAGAGGAGGGATTCTGCCCTGCAGGGTTCGGCGGGAGCACGCTCCTGCCAACACTCTGATCTCAGGCTTCTGGCCTCCAGAGCTTTGAGACAATCAATTTCTGCTGTTTTGAGCCTCCCTTTCTGTGGTACTATGTCACAGCAGCCCTGGGAAACAAATACAATAACATTGACCTGACCAACATATTAACATCCTGGTAAAGTGGGGCAAAGCTGCTGACCGTGGTGAAGCTGATTAAGGGTAATTTGGCAACTTAAACTACTTAAAAGGAAACTGTCACCGTAGACTAACAGCAAAACCTGCTGACAAAAGAATATAATCTCCACCTTTTGGGGATCTTGATGCATCATGATGCAAGTCTGCGGCTGGTCTCTGGGGTTTCTGCCTTTCTCTAAAACCGAATGCTCTTGTTCTCTTTGAGCCTCAGTTTTGCACCAAGTAAATATTCCTGACTATTTAACTGGCATCGCCTTCCACTTGATCTTCCATCTTAACGCAAGACACGGTTGCTTTGGATAGTAGACTCGGTGCAAGCAACAGGGTATGTGTTTACCCTGAGAAGCAAAGAGAAAACAGCAGGAGAAAAGCCCTCAGGCTCCTGTGCCTCCCACCATGTCCAAAGGCTCCTCTGCCCCCACCGCCATGTCCCCAGGCTCCTCCCACCTCCCAGTGGAGCCCAGCTGTCCACCCAGGCATGTGTACACATACAAGCCCGTTGCCAGCCCCAGAGAAAGAAGTCCAAAAAGGAAATGGAAGCAGTAGAAGCAAAGGACTTGGGGTGTGATTCAGGCTGGGCCCCACACATCCATTTCCAGTGCCAGACCTGGCCCTTGGACACCAAGACTGTAAACCCCCAGCTGCTGACTAGGATCAGAAGGGCCTTCAACCTCCTTTCTGCCAAGCGAAGAGAATATCAAAACGTTGAGGCAGGATCAGTATCACCAATAAATCATATGCTATTTCTATGTCTCCCCTGAAAACATAAAAGGAACATTAAAACAGATTTTGGGCCAGGCACGGTGGCTCACGCCCGTAATCCCAGCACTTTGGGAAGCCGAGGTGGGCAGATAACGAGGTCAGGAGTTCAAGACCAGCCTGGCCAACGTGGTGAAACCCCGTCTCTACTAAAAATACAAAAAATTAGCTGGGTGTGGTGACAGGCGCCTGTAATCTCAGCTACGCGGGAGGCTGAGGCAGGAGAATTGCTTGAACCCGGGAGGCGGAGGTTGTGGTGAACCAAGACCATACCACTGCACTCCAGCCTGGGCAACAGAGAGAGACTCCATCTCAAAAAAACATAACCAAACAACAACAACAAAAGCAGATTTTGAAACCACGAGGGGAATTTGAAATGCTTCCCCTCTATCCTGCTTATGAACCCACCCACCTCACTCGGTCAGCACACTCTCCCCTTTTGCTTTTTCTTGTTCCTTTTCTTTCTTTCTGGATCTCACTTGCCTGCAGCTTCCCTTCTTGAAAGTGTGAGCAACTACAGATAATGTCAAAATAACTTAATTTCAAACCCAGGTACGTTAACATGGAACACGGAGTAATGGTTTTCTACATAATATCTGATATATGTCTAGTTACCCAGCAGTAGCAGATGCTGTTGGTCTGCACCTGGTTTGTCATGATGGATTAATTACCATCCTAAGCTCATTTTGTTAGTATTCTCAGCTACTAATATCAGGCTAATACTTAATTTATAAAAAGGTAAAACCAGTTATGACAGGAATAATCAACAATGATCTCTAAAAAGTACTATATGAACCAATGTACAGAGTGAAGAGAGAAAAAAATACACTTGCTCTAACACTGCATTTATTTGCTTACTCTTTTGTCTCCCTATACTCACCAAAAGCTACTTGACATGAGATTTTCATTCATCAGTATAGCTTCTTCAACCAGTACATGTCTAGTACACAGTAAGCCTCAAAACTTATTCAGTTAATGAATGAATGCTAATAAGGTGAAGAAAAAAAATCACTCCAAATTAATTAGTGGGAAGTGTAATTGCAGCTCTGGACACCACAAATACTAATACAATGATGATAATGTTTTAGGCTAAAGGGCTGTGCAATTATAGAAATAATGTTTAAATATTTTGAGCGACCAATTCTAAATTGAGAAACTTTAGGTTATTAAAAAAAAAAAAAAAGAAACTCAGGATATTTTGTAACTGCTTTACTAGTCTGTAAGTCTAAGTAAGGGAAGCTAAAGACAAATTTATATACATTACCCATGTTTTTCATGTTGAACACTAGGGTCAGGGATTTCAAAACACCTGCTTCATTATTTTGACAGCTAAATAACCAAAGCATCATTCTGTTTTCTAAAGCAGCTAAAAAATTAATTGGAAATACATTAAACTAGACAATTGCTTTGAGCTGTTTAGTAGCAACACATACAAACTGAAACATTAAATCAGTCTCTAAAGTGTTATATGATACTCTAACATACAATAAGAATGCACACTTTGTAAAGGTGATATTACTTTTAAATAAGCCTATCCACAGGCAAAACAATTATTTTACATTGTTTTATTTACTACTCAATTAGCAAATAAAAACCATGTGGAAAATATTGAGGTTATAGGTATTCAGTTATATAATAGAATTTTATAAAAATAGGCCAGGCGTGGTGGCTCACGCCTCTAATCCCAGCACTTTGGGAGGCTGAGGTGGGCGGATCACGAGGTCAGGAGATCGAGACCATCCTGGCTAACATGATGAAAACCCATCTCTACTAAAAAGAATACAAAAAATTAGCAGGGAGTGGTGGTGGGCCACCACTTCTAAGTTTTATTCCAGAGACTGGTCTACATACATTAAAAGAAGTTTTCTATGTCATTTACATAACCGAATTAATAAGCTTGAACATTGCAAGTAGCTGTTGTTCAGTTAAAGCTTAATAAAAACTTTAAAATATTAAATAATACAGATTGCTAAAGCTATACCTTTTATATATTTCTGTTTGAACTCCTCCTTAACTTCTGTTACTACAGAGCCTAAAAGTCAATGAACATGATTGATTAAATATAGGTTATAAGGAGAGTAAAATTTTAATGCAGTTATGACACTTGTGATTCTTTAAAATAAAGCAATACACTTCCCTGAATTCCCAGGTTTCACCACTCAAAATATTTTAAAAATAGCTAAATAGGAGGTAGATAAATGCAATGAATTTTTGTATGCCAAAGAATGCACACAACTACAGCCATGGGGATTTTTTAAATATATATTTGAAATACAGATATTTCTTATCATTGCTAGAGACAAATTATTTAGCAAGAAAAATTCACATATTGATCACTAGATATAATACCATATCACATGCAAAAACGTCGAAGCTAGAGGTAGCCCAAGAGAAGAAAATAAATCATTTGGTGCCATTTGAGCTGTACAACCTGATTCAATGATGAGCCCAGCAGCAGAGCTGGAAGCCATTCTCTACCTCGTCCCAGACTAAGGATGATGCATGCTACTTACCACGGCCTTTTCATGTAACTGAGCCCTCACTAAACAGGGCTATCTCCTTTAAAGATGCGATACAGTTTAGTGTGGTTGTTAGTTCAATTCGGGGACTCTCCTGAGCCGAGACTATCAATCACGCCAGACTGTGGAATTATTCATACAGTTCAGTATTCTGGACTGCTGCTCACAAGAGACTGAAGAGATACAATCAAGCTCATTTAATTTAGACTTGAGGCTGGACGTGAACTTTACTCCCTGTGGAACGGTACTATTTATCTATTGAACCACCCAATTCCTTAGGTGTTGTTAAAGTGGTTTCTGATGGAAGAGTCTTTTAGGATATTTTACATTAAAGAGGAAAGGGTTATAATATGAAAACTTAGTAATCTGTATACAACAAGGGGTTCCTAAGTTTGAATACCTAGGTGCTGAAAAGCAAAAAAACTAGACGTAAATAGCTTCAAACTGTTTCATGATCTACAACAACAGCGTGCTGTGTGGTTTTTTTAGTCATATTTTTCCTGTAGCACTGTCTTATAATAAGAGACTGCATAAGCAACTAAATACATAATTTCTCACAATAAACGGAGGGAAGAGCTAATTTACTAGAAGATGAGTCTCTCTCTTTCATGACTGAGAAGTAAAGATAAAGAATCATTACCCCTGTCATTTCAGGTTCAGCTACGTGGGAACTGTTGACATTTTTGTTTAAGGACAAATCTCATTTCTGTGCTTGAGAAATGCACAGAGCATTTCTCTCCTAAGATTAAGCAGCAGAAACCCGGAAAGCAGAAGAGAATTCTTGGAGGCACAAGCAAAGCTGATGGGTTAAGACCAGGAAAGCTATGTTGGCTGCTAGAGGAAGCTCCCAGCTCTCTTGCTAGTGCTCCCCTCCCTGGTAAGACTGCAACGACAGCAAACAACTAAACAGACTGGCCCTTTTAAAAAACCATCAGCTGAAAGAAATACTGAATTACCATCCCTGGAATGTTTGCACCCCTGTAACTGATGAAATCTTTAAAATAAAAAGAAATTAAAATATAAATCGTTAAAGTGTGGCCCCAGCAGATAGACAAAACGGACTCTGCATGGCCAACTGAGGTGCTCAAAGTAAAAACAGAAACAGGCAGCAACAGCTGTGAGAAGGAATGGTCAGGTACTCTGTTCTCAGAAAGACGTTGTGGACGCATCACAGGACCTACCTTTCTGCAGTGAAGCCAAACCAGTTCCTATGTTTGGTGATAAAATAGACTGTGGCTGGGAACCCTCCCCGCCAACTGCTGTTTGAAAGAAATATCTGACAGAGAATTCTGGTTTGGGGCTTGGAGGCCAATCAATCAGAGCTCTCCTGCCTGTGCCAGTCTGGGCTCAGCTGTATCAACCAGTTAGGGCTCAGCTATATTGATCAATCACAGCTCAGCTGTGCTGACCAATAAGAAGTAAGCTAGTTTCAATCCTTCATTTGCATAAATAGACCTGATAGGAAACCTGGGAGCTACCTTTGTAGCTTTTGCTACAAAGCCCAAATCCTTTCTTTATGCTCTAGAACACCACTGCATTACAATAAAAGCTGTGTCTCCCCAGTTTGCAAACTGTTCACTGGAATAAAGTTGCTTTCCTCCTACTTCCTTTTCAGAGAACTTCTGTTCATGAAACAAATCATCCCAACTTAGAGGGAAAATACACACCCACAAACCATCTATGTTACATACAAGATTCAATTTCACCCAAAGAGGGTAAAATCCTTCATCTCATATTCAGAGACAAATTAAACATTCCATCTGTTTTAAATTTTTTATATTAACTAAAAAGCTGTACTGCAGTCCCCAATCTTCGTTCACTTGTTTCACTAATTTGCTAGAACAAGCTTATTTTCATCAACTGGTTTATCTTGCCCACTCTGTCTAGGTTTTTCTTTTTAACTATTAGCCCTTTCTAAACCGAAAGAGCTTTTTCAGTGTTTATATTGATTTTTTCCCATATACATTTTACAAGTTTAAAAAATCAGTTTGTACGAATTGAGGAATAATTAGATATTTGTAGTATTTTTCCTTTAATTCATTTACCAAGAAAATAGACTTGAAAGGATTACTGTGCTTTAAATACTGAAACAAATTTTAATCATGAACATATATCCAAAACCTTATTTTAATTTGGAGAAGAGAAGGCATGCAATTCACTGTACAAAATATGATCTGTTTAACAACTTTTAATAATTACTGTATCATATCAGTAAAAGTTAATACATAAAATTAAAATGTTCAAAGAAAAAATGGAAACAAAACTTTAACTTAGAAAACAACATTTTCACAAGGACTCATAATNACTTTTAATAATTACTGTATCATATCAGTAAAAGTTAATACATAAAAATTAAAATGTTCAAAGAAAAAATGGAAACAAAAACTTTAACTTAGAAAAACAACATTTTTCACAAGGACTCATAATGTGATTTCTTAATTTTTTTAAAAAATGCTAAAAGTTATTTTAAAACAGGTGGAAAATATATAACATTGCAAAATCAAAACCTCTTTCAAGACCAAAGTTGATCAGAGTTTTTATGTTTCATCTAATACAATTTCCCTTAAAGACATTTGCCGCTCTTCAGTTCCACATCCCAGGAGAGAGGCCCAGAAACCATGCAGACAGCATCTGTTAAAAGGCTAAAAATCTAAGCCGAAATTAAGATATTTTAGTACCCGGTAAACACCTGCCAGTTCAGCCCTCTTCAGAGCTGGGCCCTAGGAGTAAGAGAAATTGGAAATACAGCAACCCTCATAAAACTTAAATCACAGCCTCCGATAATCTGACTTAGTTTCTGCCCTCACTCTATTTTTCATTCAAAAGTATGTATCACTGGGGAAATATAATGTCATTAAACTTTTTCATATACAGTTTATTTATTTTCTTTTTAAAACTTGATACATAATATGTGTACCTACTTATCAGGTACTTGTGATATTTTGCTACATGCATAGAATGTGTAATGATCAAGCTAGGGTATTTATAGTATCTAGCACCTCAGACATTTATCATTTCTATGAGTTGAGAGCATTTCAACTCCTCTCTTCTAGGTCCTTTGAGATATACAATACATTGTTACTAACTATAGTCACCCTACTCTGCTACTGAACATTACAATGTATTCCTCCTATGTAATTGTATGGACCCATTAACCAACCCCTTAATTCCTGCCCAACTACCTGCACATTCTTCCCAGTCTCTGGTATCTATAATTCTACTCTTTACCTCCATAAAACCAACATTTTTTAAGCTCCCACATATGAGGGAGAACATGCACTATTAATTTTTCTGTGTCTGGCTTATTTCACTTAACATAATGACCTCCTAGTCCCTTCATGCTGCTGCAAATGACATGATTTCATTTTTTTGAGGCTGAATAGTATTCCATTGTATTCCATGTATAAATGCTACTTTTTAAAATGTATTCATACATTGAAGAATAATTATGCTGATTTATAGCTGCTGTGAGTAGTGCTGCAATAAACATGGGGTGCATATATCTTTTTGATATACTAATTTCCTTTTTTTTTTTTTGGATAAACACCCAGTAGTAAAATTGCCATATCATATGGTAATTCTATTTTTAAAATTTTGAGACACTTACATACTGTTTTCCATACTGTCTATAATAATTTACATTCCCACATGCTCACTGGCATTTATTTTTTGACATTTTGATAATGGTATTTTTTACTGGAGTAAGATGATATTTTTATTGTGGTTTTGATTTGCATTTCCCCGATACTTAGTGATGTTGAGCATTTTTGTATATGTCTTGGCCATTTGTTAGTCTTTTTTTTGAGGAATGTTCATTTGGATTTTTTGCCCATTTTAAAATTGGATTATTAGGGTTTTTTTGCTGTTGACTTGTTTGAGTTTCTTGCATGTTCTGAATACTAGTCCTTTGTCAGATGAATCGTTTGCAAATATTTTCTCTCATTTTCAAGGCTGTCTCTTCATTCTGTTGATTGTTTCCTTTGCTGTGTAGAAGCTTTTCAGTTTGATATAGTCCATTTTGTCTATTTTTTTTTTTTTTTTTTTTACCTATGGTTTTAAGGTCTTAGCCATAAAATCTTTTCCTAGACCAATCTCCTGAAGCATTCCCCTTCTGTTGTCTTCTAGTTTTTAGTTTCAGGTCTTACATTTAAGTGTTCAATTCATACTGGATTGGTTTTTACATATGGTGTGAAATAAGGGTCTAGTTTCACCCTTCTAAACAGTTTTGCCAGCACAATTTGATGAGGAGTGTGTTTTCCCCCCAATGTGTGTTATTGGCACCTATGTCAAAAATCAGTTGGTTGTAAACATACAGATTTATTTCTGCATTCTCTATTCTGTTCTACTGGTCTATGCATCTGTGTTTATATCAATACCATCCTGTTCTGGTTACTAAAGCTTTGTAGTTTATTTTGAAGTCAGGTAGTGTGATGTCTCCAGCTTGGTTCTTTTTGCTCAGGATTGCTATGGCTATTCAGGCTCTTTTTCAGTTCCGTACACATTTTATAATTACATTTTCTATTTCTGTGAAAAATGACATTAGTAGTTTGATAGGGATTTCATTCAATTTGTAGATTGCTTTGGGTAATAACGTCATTTTAACAATATTAATTATTTCAATCCATGAGCATGGGTGACTTTTGTTTGTTTGTGTCCTCTTTACTTTTTTAAATCAGTGTTATGTAGTTTTCTTTGTAGAGGTGTTTCACCTCCTTGGTTAAATTTATCTCTAGGTAGTTTGTTTATTTATTTTTGTAGCTATTGTAAATGGATTACCTTCTTGATTTCTTTCTCAGTTAGTTTATTATTGGTGAATAGAAACACTACTGATGTTTGTAAGTTGATTTTGTATCCTGCAACTTTGCTGAATTTATTATCAGATCTAGGAGATTTTTGGTGGAATCTTTGGGTGTGTGTGTGTGTGTGTGTGTGTGTATTCACGTCATCTGTAAAAAGGGATAATTTGGCTTCTTTTCCTATTTGGATGTCTTTTATTTCTTTCTCTTGCCTGATGATCTGGCTACGACTTTCAGTAGCATGTTGAATAGGAGTGGTGAGAGTGGGTATCCTTGTCCTGTTCTCAGGAGGAATGCTTCCAGCTTTTGCCCATTCAGCATGATGTTAGCTGTGGTTTTGTCATACATGGCCTTAGGTATATTCTTTCTATGCCTAGTTTCCTGGGAATTTTTATAAAGAGTTGTTGAATTTTATCCAATGCTTCTGCATCTATTGAGATGATCATATGGTTTTTGTCCTTCATTCTGTTGATTTGATGTATCATGTTTATTTATTTGCATATGTTGAACCATCCTTTCACCCCTGGGATAAATCCCACTTGATCATGGTATATTATCTTTTTGATATGCAGTTAAATTTGGTTTGCTAGTATTTTGTTGGGGATTTTTGTGTCTATGTTCATCACGTCTATAGTTTTCTTTTTTGTTCCATCTTTGTCTGGTTTTGGAATAAAGGTAATGCTGGCTTCATAGAATGAGTTAAGGAGAATTCTCTCCTCTTTGATTTTTTAGGAACAGTTTGAGAATTGGTGTTAGTTCTTCTTTGTAGATTTTGCAGAATGTGGCAGTAAAGCCTCAGGTGTGGAACTTTTCTTTGCTGGGAGACTTTTTATTACTGTTTCAATCTAATCTTATTACCGGCCTGTTCAGGTTTTATATTTCTGATTCAATTTTGTAGCCTGTATGTGTCCAGGAATTTTCTATTTCCTCTAGGTTTTCCAGTTTGTAAGTGTATAAGCATTCATAATAGTTTCTGATGATCTTTTGCATTTTGGTGGTATCAGTTGTAATGTCTCCATTCTCATTTCTGGTTTTATTTATTTAGGGTTTTTCTTTTTTTTTTCTTGGTTACTCTAGCTAGTGGTTTATTGATTTTGTTGATCTTTTAAAACAATGTTTTGATGATGGTTTGTATTTTTTTGTCTCTGTTTCATTTAGTTCTGCTCTGTCCTTCATTATTTCTTTCCTTCTACTAGTTTGGGGTTTGGCTTGTTCTTGACTTTCTAGTTCCTCGACATGCATCATTAGATTGTTTATTTGAAATCTTTCTACTTTTTTGACACAGGTATTTATTGCTATAAACTTTCCTTTCAACTGTGCTTTTGTTGTATCCCATAGCTTTTGGTATGTTGCATTTGACTTTGATTTGTTTCAAGATATTTTTTAATTTCCTCCTTAACTTCTTCCATGACTCAGTGGTCATTCAGGAGCATGTTGTTTAATTTCCGTATGTTTGAATAGTTTCCATTGTTATTGATTTCTAGTTCATCATTACTGATTTCTAGTTTGATTTCATTGTGGTCTAAGAAAATACTTGACATGATTTCAATTTTTAAAACATTTGTCAAGACTTGTTTTGAGGTCTAATATATGAACTATCCTGGAGAATGTTCCATGTGCTGATGAGAAGAATGTGTATTCTGCAACTGTTGGTTGAAATATTCTATAAATACCCAAGGTCCCTTTGGTCTAAAAGTAGTTTAAATTCAGTGTTTCTCTGTTGATTTTCTGTCTATACGATTTGTCTAGTGCTGAAACTGGGTGTTGAAGCCCTCAACTATTATTGTATTGGACTCTATCTCTCCCTTTAAAACTAATACTTGCTTTACATATCTGAGTGTTCTGGTGGTGGGTGCACATATGTTTAAAATTGTTACCCCTCTTGCTGAATTGATCCCTTTATTATTATATAATAACCTTCATTTTTTGCTGTTTTTTATTTAAAGCTTATTTTATCTGATATAAGTATAGCTACTCTTGCCCATTTTTGGTTTCCATTAGCATGGAATATTTTTTTCCATCACTTACTGACAGTCTATATGTGTCTTTACAGATGAGATTAGTCTCTTGTAGGCAACATATAGTTGGGTTATGTATTTTATCCCTTCAGTCAGTCTGTAACTTTTAAGTGAAAAGTTTAATCAGTTTACATTCAAAGTTATCATTGATATGTGAAGGCTTATTGCTGTCACTTTATTAATTGATTTCTGCTTGTTTTCTATATCTTTTTTTTTTTTTTCTCTGTTAATGTTTAGCATTGTGGTTTGTTGGTTTTCTGTAGTGGTAACATTTGAGTCTTCTATTTATGTGTTTACTTTACCCATAGGTTTTACACTTTCTATTTGGGGATCAGTAAATGTCTTTCATCTGTATGTCTAAATATCTTTCTAAACTTGGGAAGTTTTCAGCTAATAGTTGGCTAAATAGGTTTTCTATCCCTTTTTTTTTTTTTTGGTTTTTTCTTCACCTTCTGAGACACCAAAAATTCAAATATTTGGACACTTTTGGTGTCTTATATGTCACAAAGGCCTTGTTCATTCTTTTTTATCCTTTTTCCTTTATTTTCATCTTACTGGGTTATCTCAAAAGACCTGTCTCCAGATTTTGAAATTCTTTCTTCTGTTTGATCTAGTCTACTGTTAAAGCTTTCAAACATATTTTAAAATTTCATTCAATAGATTGTTCAGTTCTAGAATTTCTGTTTGATTCTTTTTACAATATCTATCTCTTTGGTAAGTTTCTTATTCATATCCTGAATTGCTTTTCTGATTTATATGTATTATTTATCTGTGTTCTTTCACATCTCACTGAATTCCTTTCAAATAACTATTTTGAATTCTTTTCCCAGGATTTCATAAATTTTGTTTTCTTCAGAATGTGTTGCTAGAAAATTATTGTATTTCTTTTGAGGTGTCATAGTTCCCCACGTTTTTATGTTTCTTGTGTCCTTACACTGATATGTGCACATCTGACACAAGGGTCGCTTCTCCAATTGTTTGAATTTTCTTGCTAGGAGAGGACTTTTTTCTCAAGATGTACCTATGATGTTGGTTTGGTACTGCACTTTGGCTTTGATTCTGGATATATGCAGTAGTATAGTTTCTGTATGATTTATTTGGCTGTAAACAGCATCGGTTGTATCTGTAATTTCCTCAGTGGCTTAGGGTAGTTATCACTAGAAGCTATGGTGAAGTTTTGCTGACATAAGGATGACAGGTAGGCCAGTCCACAGGCCCCAGTGGTGGCAGTGGGGAGCCAAGCATGCCCATCCTTCAGCCTCAGGGTAGGCTATGCTGGTACCAGTGCTAGTGGGTCCAGACAGGCATATTTTTGGGCCTCCAGGTGGCTTTCTCTGGTGTCAGCAGTGGGCTGGGCAGGTGGGTGGGTCCATCGGGCCTGGATGGCAGGTGTTGGTGTGGGGCAACGCACTAGTAGTAGCATGACAATGTCTAGTTTCCTAAGTGGTCCCATTGCTGGCTGCTTGTAGTGGGCTGCATGAGCTGGGTTAGGGCCCAGTACCTCAGGCCCCGTAGCACATGCGGGTGGGTACCAGCTGCGGTGGTAGTGGCAGGTTGGGTAAGCCTGTCCTTAGGTTCCCTGGTGAGAAGTGCTCAGGCTGCAACAGTGCACAGGCAGTGATAATCCTCAAGGTCACCAGACGGTGAGCTCAGGCCTGTATGTAGCTGGAGCCAAGTCAAGCAGTCTGTCCTCAGGTCCCCAGTGTGGGCCTGCAGGCACTGGCTGTGGTAGGCAGTGACAGCGGTGATCCCCAGGCCCCCAAGTGAAATTTGGGGCACCAGCAGCTGCACTGCGGCCCTACTACTGAGGAGGGCAGGGTTGCTTTTTCAGTGGCAGCAGCCATAGGCAGGCAGCTGGGGAGTATGCACTTCAGCATACTGCCCTGGTGGTAGTGGCAGGCAGGGTGGCTTGTCCTCAGGGCACTTATAAATGCACAACAGCCCACTGCTGCTGGTGGTGAGAGTGCTGCCAAGGGCTGGTACTTTGACCCTGGTAACAGCAGCCAGCAGTGGTGGCAGCTACGGATGGGGGATATCAATGAGGCTCAGGGATGTAAAGATGTGGGGCCGTGAGTCCCCAGAACAGGATGCATTCTGCTGGGGGCTGGTCTCTCAAAATGACACTTTGTTGTGGCCACTTAAGACATAGGGGCGTGTGTGGCATCCAGCATGAACTCCTTCTCTCGAGCAATGCTGTCACAGAGTTTCCAGGCAGCTCCCCGTGTTAGTCTCAGAGCCTGCAGGGGTTGAGTCACTAGGATTGCAGAAGTCCATAGTGGGAATGTGGTCAGCCGGGGGTCTCTCACTTACTCTTTCCCTGCACTGGGGAGCTTCTCTGGGCTCCTGGCCAATCCCAGCTGAGCTGGCTGCCTTGCTTCTCTCTCCTTTTTTTGCCTTAGGTGTGTCCTGTCACTTCTTTGTTGAATTCCAGTGTCTTTCTTAGCTAATCTATTCAAAGTTTGATTATCTACTCACCATTTTGGTTCTTCTTTGTGGAGGAGGCAAGTGCCAGATACCTCCAGTTAGCCGTCTTGAAGCCCCTCCATACATGATTTCTGGCACCGAATCAATCAAATATTACAAGTCATGCCAGAAGCCAAAACCAAATGACTGAAAGCCAAGAAAACAACTGGACAGTTCAGAGTAATCAACAGGCGAATGAGGTGTCATTATAACATATGGGCTTCAATTAGGACAAATATGTTCAAAAAGAGGAAAATGTGAAGAGTTCCCATCCAGTTCCAAAGAACTGGAATATATAGAAAGAATCAAATACACATTCTAGAATGGAAAAACACTATAATATTTTGAAATTAGGGATTTAATATATAGGTTTCGGAGCTGGTTATCCACAGTGAATAGGGGAATAAAGAACTCGATGAAGTGTCAGTACAAAATACTCAGATAAATGCAGAGAAAAAAAATAGAACGAAAAGTAAACATAGTAGGAGATGGACGAAGCAGAACGAAAGGTCTACTAAACTTTGTTATTTGAATCCCTGAAGAAGAGAGATCGGGGACAGGAAGTCATATTGAAAGCAATACTGGTGATAATTTTCACAAACTGAAAACAATCCTCCCTCCCCTGGATCTTACTCAGGATGCGGAGAGAATAGCTCTACTCTAACCCTGATTAAAGAAACTTGCCTAAGATTTTGATCATGTTAAAGAAACTATGACTTCAAAATTCCATAGAGGTTTCTTTTGGTGAGAAAGGTTAGACAAGGAGTTTTAGACTGTTTGTCTAGCAAAGCTTCAATTTTGGTTCTGCAAAGGTGGCTTAGATTCTAGTCCGAGGTAAGGGTTGAATAGCTCGAGTGCTTGATATGGAAAAGAATAGCAGCTTCGGATTTGAATCTGGCAGCTAGTGAGAGAGTGAGTGGGCATTTATTATAGAAAGGGAGGAATTTTTACAGCTGGCTAGAGCAAAGCTCAAACTAGTAATAGAAGCAACTGGCTTTTTTTTCTTTTAAAGTTCAAACCGATAATTTTTATGGAGTTTAACAATCATCTCTAACATGGTTTTTTGATTCCTGTTTATTCTTTTCAGCCAATACATTTTAAATTTTTTTTAAGTTTTTAATTGACAAATTATACTTGTATATATTTATGGGGTACAATGTCTTGAAATATGCCTACAATGTAGAATGATTAAATAAAGCTAATTAACATTAAAAAAGAAAGTGTGTGGGGAGAGTGTGGAATAGTCAGAGAGGCTTAAAGGAGGCATAGCAGGCAAAACCAACAGCAACAATACAATAAAGTCACCCAGAAACTCCTGCCGAGAAAATGCAAGTGAACTGTGAGGGCATTGCTGTCTAAGATTTCATTTTACTCTGATCTGATTTCCTTTCACTGTGATGTGCTTTACTCGCCATGCCTTTCCCCAAACCTCCAGTGAAAGTGTGTGGCATGTAGGATCTTGCACTCGTAATACTTTGGGGCATGAAAGAATCCAGGGCAGCACGTGGCACACATGGAGGGGGACGTCATGTGCTGGATACAAGAGGCAAAGGAAGGACTGAGAATCCAGCAGAACAGGGAGTCACAGGGAGGGAACCAGAAGAAATTAAATAACATCCTAAAAATCCTTGGGACTACTGGAGAGAGGAAGGAGGAAAACAAGCCACTCAATCTCTCACGGTCTGTGGGATGAGGGCTTGAGTTTCTCTTTAGTATTAGAGAAGAAGGTAACCCCAAAAGGCTGGAAGCTGTGGGGACACTGGGTGGAAGATACTGGATTTTGTGTATGCATGATCAGAAACACACACACACACATGCACAAACACACATATATACAAACACACACACGCCAGGAAGAAAAACACAGTGACTACATTCATTAAGGACGTGTACATTTGTCCATGTAATTTCATTTAAAAGCAAATTCTGAGCTCTGACACATTCATTATATCCTGTGCTGTAGTTTCTGATAGTCCAGTAAAAACTCATTTCTCCAACGTTACGAATGTACAGTAATGAACCTGCGTGCCAATATGACAAAAAACTGTTGTTGTCATCTTCCTTCATAACATTTCACCCGTCCAATAATAAAACACCCACAAAATCAAACCCGAAGCAGAAAAAGCAACTGTCACATGCCCCTGCTGCTGGTGAGAAACAAGGCCCGCTGACAGCGGCAGCCGGTCCAGGCACGGAGCAGAGCGGGAGAGCTTCACATGAGACTTTCAAGTCTTATGAAAAACAAATCCGTTTCTGCTGTCGTCTGATTCATAGGGAAACATTCCACTTACTCCATTTGCTTTATTCTGGACTCAAATAGGGAGGACCGAGAGAGACAAAGAGAGATAAAAGAGACACACAGAGACAAAGACAGAGAGAGAGAAACATCACACACAGAAAGAGGAAGAAGAGAAAGAAGACACATACACACAGAGAGAGAGAAACAGAGGAGAAATGGGCAGGAGAGAGAAACAGAGAGAGAGGGGGAGAAGGGGGGGAAGAGAGAGAGAGAGAGAGAGAGAGAGAGAGAGAGAGAGAAAGAGAGAGAGAGAACGTAAAGAACCATCCACTAATGACAGTCAGATATAAAGAGTAGGAAACAAAATAGAAGTCAGAGAGCCAAGGAGAAGGGGGTCCTCAATCTCTGCCTTGCCTAGAACAGAGTGTGGGGCACTAAGTTTGAGTTCTGTCTTAAGTTTTTCTTCTAAACCTGCCTCTACTTCTCACTTGTTGCCTGATCTTGAGCATATCAGGGCACCCCTCTGAACTTTAGCATGAATATCTATAAAATGAGATATTTGAAAAAGTTGCTCTTGATTTTTTTTATGACTATAATAGTCCATGGCTCCTGATCCATGATCCAGAAAAAGTATAGAAATCTATTATACCGAGTGTTTATTTGCAGTTAGCATTAGCAACAAACTTAAATAATGGGTTTGGCTTAGCTTCATTTGAGAAAATACTTTGACATTCTAGGTTTGATTTGCTTCAATAATTTTAGAAAATATAATTACCAGTATGAGCTAATTTATTGCATGATTCTTAATTTAAGAAAAAGACTGACAGCAGGCACTAAACAAATTTTGCAAATTAGCAACTTAAATGAAATTATGAATTTAAAATATTGCTTACATTGAAGTAAAATAAAAGCCCAGCACCAAAGGCAGTGTTCAACAATATAACAGATAAGAAAACATTCATTACCAGAACATGCTAGAATCAGCTAAACCTCACACACACACACACACACACACATGCACGTCAAATACAGGAGATGTAAAATTAATGGAAAAGGAATAAGGAGAACAAAGAATGGGAGAAAGGAGGAAAAAAGATAGGAAAGATGAGATGAAAGAAGTAGAGAAGAGCAAGAAGAATAAGGAATAAAGAAAAACATCAAAAAGAAGAAAGCTTTCTCTCCCTTGCACTAATCTTTGAGTCCTTACCAGGTTGGCTCTGGGCCCAGATGAGGTACTGGATGTAAATGGCTGCAACAGCTCTTTAATTTAATTACGTCTCAGCTATTTATCTTTGTTTTTATTGCATTTGCTTTTGGGTCATGAAATCCTTGCCTAAGTCAATGTCAGAAGGGTTTTTCCAATGTTATCTTCTAGGATTTTTATAGCTTCAGGTCTTAGATTTAAGTCCTTGATCCATGTTGATTTTTGCCTAAGGTGAGAGATAAGACTCCAGTTTCATTCTTCTACATGTGGCTGGCCAATTATCATTTGTTGAATAGGGAGTCCTTTCCCCACTTTATGCTTTTGTTTGCTTTTTTGAAGATCAGTTGACTGTATTTGGATTTATTTCTGGGTTCTCTATTCTGTTCCATTGGTCTATGAGCCCATTTTTATACCAGTACCATGCTGTTTGGTGACTATTGCCTAACTGGTACTTAATTAAACTAAAGAGCTTTTGCATGGCAAAAGGAACAGTCAGCAGAGTAAACAGACAACCCACAGAGTGGGAGAAAATCTTCACAATCTATACATCTGACAAAAGACTAATATGCAGAATCTACAAAGAACTCAAATGAATTAGCAAGAAAAAAACAAACAATTCCAATAAAAAGTGAGCTAAGGACATAAACAAACAATTCTCAAGAAAAGATATACAAATGGCAAACAAACATATGAAAAAGTGCTCAGCATCACTAATGATCAGGGAAATGCAAGTCAAAACCACAATGTAATACCAACTTACTCCTGCAAGAATGGCCATAATCAAAAAAATTAAAAAATAATAGATGTTGGGATGGATGTGGTGAACAGGGAACACTTCTACACTGCTGATGGGAATGTAAACTAGTACAACCACTTTGGAAAACAGTGTGGCAGTTCCTTAAAGAACTAAAAGCGGAATTACCATTTGATCCAACAATCCCACTACTGGGTATCTACCCAGAGGAAAAGAAGTCATTATACGAAAAAGATACTTGCACATGCATGTTTATAGAAGCGCAATTCCGAATTGTAAAACCATGGAACCAACCCAAATGCCCATCAATCAATGAGTGGATAAAGAAACTGTGGTATATATTTACAATGGAATACTACTCAGCTATAAAAAAGGAATAAATTAATGGCATTCGCAGCAACCTGGATGAGATTGGAGACTATTATTCTATGTGAAGTAACTCAAGAATGGAAAACCAAACATTGTGTGCTCTCATTCATAAGTAGGAGTTAAGCTATGAGGATGCAAAAGCATAAGAATGACACAATGGACTTTGGGGACTCAGGGGAAAAGGGTGGGAAGGGGGTGAGGGACAAAAGTCTATAAATTGTGTGCAGCGTATACTGCTTGGGTGATGGGTGCACCAAAATCTCACAAATCACCACTAAAAAACTTACTCTTGTAACCAAATACCACCTTTTTCCCCAGTAACCTATGGAAATTAAAAAAAAAAATTTTTAAATGACTGCAAATAAACCCCAAAGCACTAAGCAAGGGAGTGGTATTGTTGTTTTACACTTTTCTCAAGTTTTCACTTCCTAGATTTGAAGTCTTGGTCCAACCAAGACAACAGGATATGTTACTAAATGGTTAATATTGTTACAGGGATGCTACCACATTACACTATTTTGATGAAGATATGGTTGGTAAATATACCCACAAGCCTTACATTACAAGGGCTCTGGCTAATTTGAAACCTAGGGCAAAGATGACCATACTTAGAATGGAAACTGGTTTGGGGAGTGAGGTGTATGTCACTGAGAGAATGACAGATCTCCTAATTCACTTTGCGTGTGTCACCTATCTAGAAAGTAACTCCCGAGACATAGATGTAAAGATGCTGCTCTCCGCCTGTGGACAAGCTGAGCTCTAGATAGGTGTCTTTTGGCCTCCACATGAGGGTCTTCTGCATCCTCCCACATTCTTTCAGTGTTGGGATCCCACAGGTTTTGTTCTGAGCACTCCCTTCTCTCTCTACACTGCACTGTCTAGCACAGCAGCCAGCAGCTACCTGTGGTTGTGTTTGAAATGCGGCTGATACCACATGTTGAGATAATATTTTAAATGTATCAGGCTAATTCATTAAAGTTAATTTCACCAATTTTATTTTACTTTTTTAAAATGTGGCTACTAGAAGAATATAAAATAATATGTGGTTCATGTTATATTTCTATTGAACAGTCCTGCTCTTCACGGTTCAACTGGATTGTCTAAGCTCCACCCATGCCTTATCAGTTATTCTGACAAATGACATCAGCCCAGACCTTTCTTTTGAACTTCAAATCAACTTATTCCTTTTCTACTCTGGCACTTTCAAACTCAGTGTATTTCAAATTCAACTCATTTATCTCGTTCTCACGAGAAAAGTATCTTTTTTCACATGCTTCTCTTATTTAAGTCAGAAGCTGAAAAGATGGCCTTGACCTCTCTCTATTGAATGCTTAACCCAGTCGTATAGATGCATGATTTCTAAAATAGTTTAGAAATGCATATTAGTAAGACCATGAAAGTAAATAGATCTCTCTATAAACCAAACTAAAAAAAAAAAAAAATCTGAACAATTACAGATATATACTTTTCAAATGAATTATTTGCTTTTTATTTAATACCATGATAATTGTTAAAGCAGTCTATTAACAACAGAAGCAATATTTAGAACTTGTGCTTAACAAAGCAATATATAATATTAACTCATTAAAATATAATATTAAAATGGAAACAATAAATTGGCAAGGGATCATTTATCTTTTGGATACTATCATAACATTTTCTACAATATAGTGTGCTTGGCAAGATTCAGTATCAGAATGTCCTGTCACTACCAATTCTGAGTATATTTTTAGGCACTGCAAGGCAATGCTTGCTCAATGGAATTGGCTATATCACCATATTAATAGCTTTGAGACACACAAAGCCTTACCCAAAAAAATCATGTTGAGTGAATAGCAAAGATTGTTTAAGTGAATACATTTATAAACAAAATTGAGCTTGAGATTCTACTTACGGCAAGTCTATGCAATTTTTCTGCATGTGTGGGCACTAGATAGAGGTTGGCTGTGTCCCCAACCAAATCTCACCTTGAATTGTAGCTCCCATGATTCCCATGTGCTGTGGGAGAGACCTGATGGGAGATAATCGAATCATGGGAGTGGTTCCCCCATACTGTTCTCATGGTAGTGAATAAGTCTCACAAGATCTGATGCTTTTATAAGGGGAAACCCCTTTTTTTGACTCTCATTCTTTCTCTTGCAGCTGTCAGGTAAGAAGTGCCTTTTGCATTCTGCCATGATTGTGAGACTTCCCTAGGCATGTGCAGCTGTAAGTCCATGAAACCTCCTTTTTTTGTAAATTGCCCAGTCTCAGGTATGTCTTTATCAGCAGCACAAAAATAGACTAACACAGCACTGGTGATGGCTTGATCTGGAAGAATAGTAATGCTGAAGTGTGCTTCATTTTGCTCCCAGTAGTCTTTGAACTTTAAGTTTAACTTTGGTAATATGTTATTCAATATATGATAACAAACATTAAGTTATACTATCTTTCAATTTTCAATGATCTCTAATTTCTCAGAAATGTTCATGTTCACAACAAACATGAAAAACAAGAAAACATGACACTTCGAAAGGAACACAATAATTCTCCAGTAACAGAGTGAAAAGAAAATCTATGAAATGCCTGAAAAGAAATCCAAAATAATGATCTTAAGAAAACTCAACAGGTTACAGAAGAAATAAATCATGAAAATAATTCGTTATCTAAATAAGAAATTTTGAAAAAGAAATAGATAGCATAAAAAAGAACCAAACAAAAATCTTGTAACTGAAAAATATAATAAGGGAAATAAAAAAATACAATTGAGAACTTCAACAATGGACTAGATCAAGCAGAAAAAAAAGAATTTCTCAACTCAAAGACAGGTCTTTAAAATAACCTAGTCAAAAAAAAAAAAAGGAATAAAAGAGAATGAAGAGAGCCTATCTGATACATGGGACATCACTACACCACTAAGTGAAAAATGTTTTGCATTTTGGGAGTTCCAGAAGAACAATAAATAAAAAAAAGTCCTAGATAATTTATTTGACGAAATAATAGCTGAAAATTTCCCATATTTAGAAAGATATTTAGACATACAGATACAGGAAGTTCAAATCCCAAATAGATTCAACCCAAAACGGTCCTCTCTAAGGAAAGTTATAGTTAAACTATCAAAAGTCAAAGACAATGAGAAAATTATAAAAACAGCAAGAGAAAAGCATCCAATCACATACAAGAGAATCCCCATCAGACTAAAAGCAGATTTCTCAGCAGAAACCATACAGGCCTGGAGAGAACAGAATGATATATTCAAAGTACTGAAAGAAAAAACAACTATCAGCCAAGAATATTATACCCAGCAAAGCTATTCTTCATAAATAAATGAAAAATAAAATATTTCCCAGACTAACAAAAACTGAGGGAAATTCATCACCACTAGACTAGCACTACAAGAAATATTTAAGGGAGCCCTGCATCTGTGAATGAAAGGATGATATCTACCATCATAGAAACACATGAAAATATAAAACTTATTGGCAGAGTTTTATACTCTGCCACAATACAGAAATGAGAAAGAGACAGGAATCAAACATTAACACTACAGAAAACCACAAGACTGAAAAGATAAATAATAAAAAAGGAAGAAGAAAACAAAGGATATACAAAATAATCAGAAAACAATTAGCAAAATGAATACAATAATAACTTTGAACGTAAAGGGTTTAAATTCCCCACCTAAAAGATATAGACTGGCTACATGATAAACAAAACAAAACAAAAACCATGAAACAACTATATCCTGCTGACAAGAAATTTCACCTATAAGGAAACAGACTTTCTGAAAGAGAAGGGATGGTGCTATAGGCTGGATATTTGTCACCCTGAACCTCATGTATAAATCTGATCCCCAATTTTAAAGGTGGAGCCTAATGGAAGGTGTTTGAGCCAGGGGGGCAGATCCCTCATGAAAGTTTAATGCCTGCCCCCCTCAACCAGGGAAGTCAGTTCTCATTCTCTCTCTCTCTTTTTTTTTTAGACAGAGTCTCACCCTGTTAGCCAGATTGGAATGCAGTGACATGATCTTGGCTCACTGCAACCTCTGCCTCCCAGGCTGAAGCAATTCTCCTGCCTCAGCCTCCCAAGTAGCTGGGATTACAGGTGTGTGCCACCATGCCCGGTTATTTTTTGTATTTTTAGTACAGACAGGTTTTCACCATGTTGGCCAGGCTGGTCTCGAACTCCTGACATCAGGTAATCTGCCCACCTCAGCCTCCCAAACTGCTGGGATTACAGGCGTGAGCCACTGCCTGGCCGTGAGTTCTCATTCTTATTTGTTTACGTGAAGGCTGGTTGTTAAAAACAGCTTAGCACCTCCCTTCCCCCTTCTTGCTTCTCCTCTCACTGTGTAACCTCTGCACACACATGTTCTCCTTTGCTTTCCACCATGATGAAAGTAGCCTGAGGCCCTTGCCAGATGCCAAATCTTGAACTTTCTAGTAGAACCATGAACTAAATAAACCTTGTTTTGTTTTGTTTTCAAAATTACCCAGCCTTGGATATTTCTTTATAGTAATTCTAAATGGACTAAGACAAATGGAAGAAAATATTCCACACAAATGGAAACCAACAGTGTGCAGGAGTAGTGTAATTACATCAAACAAAATAGACTTTAAGCTTTAAGTTAAAAAAAATATATATATATAGAAAGTCATTATATAATGATAAAATGATCAATTTAGCAAGATAATATAACAATGATAAATATTTATGCTCCCAACACCAAAACACCCACAAAAATAATGCAAATATTAGCTAGAGAGAGATAGAGAGAGATAAACCTCAGTACAATAAAAACTGGGGACTTCAATACCCCACTTTCAACTTTGGAAAAATCATCTAGACGGAAAATTCACCAAGAAACATTGGACTTAAACTGCACTACAGCCCAAATGTACCTAACAGACAAGACATTTCATCAACTGCAATATACACATTGTTTTCATCAGCACATGGAACATTCTCCAGGATAAACCATATATTAGGCCACAAAACAAGTCTCAACACATTTCAAGAAATCAAAATCATATTGTTTTCTCAGATCACAATGTAATAAAACCAGAAATAATAAGGAGAACTTTGAAAATACAAATGTATGGAGAGTAAACAACATGCTTAATGATGAATGGGTCTACGAAGAAATTGAGAAGTAAATTTTAAAGTCTTGAAACTAGTGAAAATGAAAACACTATATATATACCAAATCATATGAGATATAGCAAACTCTGTACAAAGAGGAAAGTTTAGAGCAACAGACATCTAAATCAAAAGTAGAAAGAATTCAAATAAACGGCCTAATGATGTATCTCACAAAATTAGAAAAGCAAAAAAAAAAAAAACCCCAAATTTTTAGAATGTTTATAAAGATGAGAGCAGAAGTAAACAAAGACAAAAATATTTTAGAGATGTGAAGACATAAAAAGTTGTTTGTTAAAGATAAGCAAAATTGGCAAACCTTTAGCTAGACAAAGAAAAAAGAGAGAAGACCTGAATAAAATTAGAAATGAAAAAGACACTTAACAACTATGACCAGAGACATACAAATAATTAGAGATTATTATGAACAACTATACAACAACAAATTAGAAACCTAGAAAAAATGATAAGCTTCTGGACTCAAAAAACCTACTAAGACTGAACCATGAAGAAACAGAAAATTTCCATAAACCAATAATAAGTAACAAAATTGAAGCTATAATGAAAAGTCTCCTATCAAGGAAAAGCCCAGGACCCGATTGCTTCAATGCTAAATTCTACCAAATGTTTAAAGAACTAATACCAATTATATTCAAACTCTTCAAAAAACTGTTGTTTTTTTAGAAACTTTATTGAAGTAAAATTAATATTAAAAAATGCACTATTAAAGTGTACAATTTGATAAGTTTTGACAGATGTATACACCCATGAAACACCATCACTTCAGTGAAAATAGTGAACATACTCATCAACCCCAAAAGTTTTCTCATGCTTCTTTATGATTCCTCTCTCATCTCTCCCCACTCCATGCTTTCTATCACTGTAAATGTAATAAATGTTTATATTTTCTAGGGTTTTATATAAATGGAAACATAAAGTGTGTACTCCTTTTTGTTTGGTTTCCTTTATTAAACACTTTTTTAGATGGATCCATGCTGTTAAGTGTGTCAGTAATTCATTTCTTTTTATTGCTGAGTAGTAGTAGTCTATAGTATACATATATCATCATTTGCTTACCAAAGAACTTGCAGGTGAACATTTGGTTTATTTCCAGTTTGGGGTATTTACACGTAAAGCCCTTATCAACATTCATGTCAAAGTCATTGCATGAACATACATTTTCTTTCCTTCTGGATAAATGCCTAGAAGTGAAATGGTTATACATATGGCATTTGTATCTTTGACTTTTTGAGAAACTGGCAAACCGTTCTCTAAATTGGTTGTATCATTTTACATTCCCATCAACAGTGTATGAATGTTCCAGTTCCTCTACATCCTCACCAAGACATGACATAATAAGTCTTTTTCATTTTAGCCACTCTAATAGGTGTGTAGTGGTATCACTGTTATTTTAATTTTCATTACTAATGAACTAATCATGTGGCACCTGGCATATGTTTATTTGCTTTCTGTATATCCTTGGAGACAACAGATTTTTGACAAAAGTACAAAGGCAATCCGATGGAAGAAGGATAATCTTTTCAACAAATGGTGCTGAAACAACTGCATATCATATCAACTGCAAAACTTGATCCATATCTCATAGCATAAACAAAATTTAACTCAAAGTATTATGGATCTAAATGTAAAACATAAAACCATAAAACTTCTAGAAGAAAACCTAGGAAAAAATTTTTGTGAACTTGGGTTAGGCAAATATTTTATAAATGACATCAAAAGCATGATCCATGAAAGAATAAATTGATAAAACTGGACCTCATAAACATTTTAAAATATCTTTTCTTTGAAAGGCACTGTTAGGAGAATAAAACACGACTTGTGCGCTAGAAGAAAATATTTGCAAAGCATACATCTGATAAAGAAGTTGAATCCAGATATATAAAAAGAACTCTCATAAATCAATAAGAAAACAATTCAATCAAAAATTGGTTAAAAAATTAAACAGGAAGTCTTCAAAAATTTTTTGTAGAAGAAAGAATACTTGCAAATTCTGTAAGGCTAGCATTACTCTGATACCAAAATCAAACAAGGACACAACAACAAAAAAAAGAAAACTAGAGGCTAATATCATCGATGAGCATATATGCAAAAATTCTCAACAAAATACTAGCAAACTGAATCCAAAAGCACTTCAAAAAGATAATACACCATGATCAAGTGGCATTCATCCCAGGGATGCAAGAAGGTTTCCACATATACAACTCAATAAATGTGATACATCATATTAACAGTACCAAGAAAAAAACCATATAGATACTGAAAAAGCATTTGACAAAATTCAACATTCCTTTATGATAAAAACTTTCAACACACTGGTATAGAAGAATAAACTTGAAAATAACAAAAGCCACATATGAAAGACTCACAGCTAATATAATACTGAATGGGGAAAATTGAAAGCCTTTCCTGTGCAACATGGAACAAGAAAAGGATGCCCACTTTTACTAGTTTTATTCAACATAATAATGGAAGTCCTGGCTACAGCAATTAGGTAAGAGAAATAAACAAAGACCATCCAAATTGGAAAGAAAGAAGTCAAATTAGTCTTGTTCAAAGATATCATATTATATATAGAAAAGCTTAAAGATTTACTGCAAAAAACCATTAGAACTAATAAACAAATTCAGTAGAGTTGCAGGATACAAAATCAACATACAAAAATCAGTCATAATTACATATGTCAAAAGCAATCAGTCTGAAAGAGAAATCAAGAAAGTAATCCCTTCTACAAAAGTTACAAAGAATATAAAATATCTAGGAATCCATTTAACCAAAGGAGTGAAAGATCTGTACAAGGGAAACTATAAAACACTGATAAAAGGACTTGGAAAGGCCAGAAAAAAATAAAAAGATACTCCATGCTCATAGATTGGAAAAACTAATTTTGTTAAAGTTACCACCCAAAGCAACATACAAATTCAATGCAATCCTTATCAAAATACCAATGACATTCTTCACAGATATATATATATTTTAAATCCTGAAGCTTATATGGAATCACAAAAGACCCAAAATACCCAAAGAAATCTTGAGCTCAGAAAACACCCCAAAACAAAACAAAACTGGAGACATCACACTACCAGATTCAATATATATTACGAAGCTACAGCAACCAAATGAGCATGGTACTGGCATAAAAATGGACATATAGACCAATGAAACAGAATAGAGAACCCAGATATAAATCCATGCATTTACAGCCAACTCATTTTTTAAAAAGTTGCCAAGAACATACAATGGGAAAAGAACAGTCTCTTTAATACATGGTACTAGGAAAACTGGAAATCTATATGCAGAAGAATGAAATTAGACCCTTACCTCTCACCATCTACAAAATCAAATAAAATGGATTAAAGACTTAAATTTAAAATCTCAAACTGTGAAACCACCAGGACAGATCATTGGGGAAAATGCTCTGGGACATTAGTCTAGGTAAGTGTCTTTTGTATAAGACCTCAGAAGCAAAGACGATCAAACCAAAGATGGACAAATGGGATTATATCAAGCTAGAAAGCTTTTGCACAGCAAGGAAACAATCAACAAAGTGAAGAGATAACCCACAGAATGGGAGAAAATATTCACAAACTATCTATCTGACAAGCGATTAATAACCAGAATTATAAGGGACTCAACTCAATAGCAAAAAGTAAGTAATACAAGTTAAAAATGGGCAGCAGATCCAATAGACATTTCTCCAAAGAAGAGTTACAAATAGCCAACGAGAAATGCAAATTCAAACCACAGTGAAACATCTCACCCCAGTTAAGTGCCTTTTTACCAAAAAGGAAATTATGTATGCTGGTGGGAATGTCGAGAACGGGGAACTCTTGTACACTATTGGTGGGAATGTAAATTAGTATAGCCAGTATGAAAAATTGTATGAAGTTTCCTCAAAATACTAAAAATAGAACTCCCATATGATCCAGCAATTCTTCTGCTGGATATTTATCCAAAAGAAAGGGAATCAATATATTAAAGAGATACTTGTACTCTCATGTTTATTGGAGCACTATTCACAATAGGCAAAAAAATGGATCAACCTAAGTGACCATCAGTGGATGATTGGATAAACAAAATGTAGTATATATACCCAATGGAATATTATTCAGCATGAAAAAGGATGAAATCCTGTCATTTGCAGCAACATGGATAGAACTCATGGTCATTATGTTAAGTAATATATGCCATGCACAGAAAGACAAATACCACACATTCTCACTTACATGTGGGAGCTAAAAAAAAAAAAAAAAAAAAAAAAAAAGTAGATCTTATTAAGATAGAAAACAAATTGGTTAATACCAGAGGTTGGAAAGAGTGGGGAGCAGGGGGAGGAAATAAAAACAAAGTGATTAATGGCTATGCGATATACATATAGCCATATACAATACGATAGAAGAATGAGGCCTAGAGTTTGATAGATCTGTAGGGTGACTACAGTATACAACAATCTATTGCATATTTCCAAATAGCTAAGAAGAGAATAAATCAAATCTTTCTAGCATAAAGAAAAGACAAATCTTTTTTTTTTTTTTTTTTTTTTTT
>NW_016804646.1:4072529-4076588 GCF_001698545.2 Rhinopithecus bieti
TGTTAGCCAGGATGGTCTTGATCTCCTGACCTCGTGATACGCCCGTCTCGGGCTCCCAAAGTGGTGGGATTACAGGCTTGAGCCACCGCGCCCGGCAAGAAAAGACAAATCTTTAAGGTGATGGATATCACAGTCACCTCATTAGACCTTTACAAATTATATGAATGTATTGAATTATCACATGTACCCAGAAAATATGCACATCTATTATGCATCAGTACAAAAAATTTAAAAGTAGTTTCTTTGGAGAGTATTTTCATAATTAAAACTATGAAAAAAATTAGCTAGACTAGACAAAAATAGAGAAGACCCAGATAAATTTAAATCAGAAATGAAAAAGGAGACATAACAACTGAGGCCACAGAAATACAAAGGATCATTAGGGACTATTATGAACAACTGTATGCCAAGAAATTGGAACACCTAGAGAAAATGGATGCATTTCTGGGCACATATAACCAACCAAAATTGAACCAAGAAGAGCCAGAAAACCTTAACAGACCAATGATGAACAAAGATGTTGAAGCCATAATAAAAAGTCTCCCCTCCAAAAAAGCCCAAATGGATTTACTGCCAGATTCTACCAAACTTTTAAAAAAGACCAAACACAGACTTTTCTCGAACGGTTCCAAAAAACTGAAGAGGAGAGAATTTTCCCAAACACATTCTATGAGGCCAGCATTACCCTCATACCCAAGCCAGACAAAGACAACAAATAAAGGAAACTACAAGCCAATAGTAGGAATGAACATAGGGAAATTCACCAATAAATTCATCAACAAAACACTGACAAATCATATCCAACAGCACACGAAAAAGATAATATACCACAATCCAGTGGCATTCATCCCAGGGATCCAGGAATGTTTCATTTTTCTTGTTTGTTTGCTTTGCTTTTTTTAAAAAAAAAAATTTATTTTAAGTTCTAGGATACATGTGCAGAATGTGCAGGTTTGTTACATGGGTAAACATGTTTCATGGTGGTTTGCTGCACCTATCAACCCATTACCCATATATTAAGCCCTGCATGCATTAGCTATTTATCCTGATGCTCTCCCTCCCCATGACCCCTGACAGGCCCTGGTGTGTGTTGTTCCCCTCCCCATTTCCATGTGTTCTCATTGTTCAGCTCGAATTCATGAGCGAGAATATTTGGTGTTTGGTTTTCTGTTCCTGTGTTAGTTTACTGAGGATGATGGCTTCCAGTTCCATCTATGTCCCTGCAGAGGACACAATCTCATTCTTTTTTATGGCTGCATAGTATTCCATAGTGTATATGTACCACATTTTCTTTATCCAGTCTATCATTGATGGGCATTTGGGTTGATTCCATGTCTTTGCTATTGTGAATAGTGCTGCAATAAACATACGTGTGCATATATCTTTATAATATAATTATTTATATTCCTTTGGGTATACACCCAGCAATGGGATTGCCGGGTCAAATGATACTTCTGATTCCAGGTCCTTGAGGAAACGCCACACAGTCTTCCACAATAGTTGAACTAATTTACATTCCCACCAACAGTATAAAAGTGTTCCTATTTCTCCACAGCCTCACCAGCATCTGTTGTTTCTTGACTTTTTAATAATTGCCATCCTGACTGGCGTGAGATGGTATCTCATTGTGGTTTTGATTTCCATTTCTCTAATGATCAGTGAGGTTAAGCTTTTTTGCATATGTTTGTTGGCTGCATAAATATCTTCTTTTGAGAAGCATTTGTTCATGTCCTTTGTCTACTTTTTGATGGAGTTGTTTTTTCTTGTAAATTTGTTTAAGTTCCTTATAAATTCTGCATATTAGACCTTTGTCAGATGGGTAGATTGCAAAAGTTTTCTCCCATTCTGCAGGTTGCCTGTTTGCTCTGATAATAGTTTTTTTTTTTTTGCTCTGCAGAAGCTCTTTAGTTTAGTTAGATTCCATTTGTCAATTTTTGCTTTTGTTGCATTTGCTTTTGGTGATTTCATCATAAAATCTTTGTCTATACCTATGTCCCGAATTGTATTGCTTAGGTTTTCTCCTAGGGTTTTTATGGTTTTGAGTTTTACATTTAGGTCTTTAATCCATCTTGAGTTAATTTTTGTATAAGGTGAAAGGAAGGGATCCAGTTTCAGTTTTTTGCATATGGCTAGCCAGTTCTTCCACAGCATCACTTGTTAAATAGGGAATCCTTTCTCCATGGCTTGTTTTTGCCCAGGTTTGTCGAAGATCAGATGGTTGTAGATGTGTAGTTTTATTTCTGAGATCTCTATTCTGTTTCAATGGCCTATGCATCTGCTTTGGTACCAGTGCCATGTTGTTTTGGTCACTGCAGCCTTGCCTCCAGCTTTGTTCTTTTGCTTAGGATTGTCTTGGATATACGGGCTCTTCTCTGTTTCCATATGAATTTTAAAGTGGTTTTTTTCTAATTCTTTGAAGAATGTCAATGGTAGTTTTATGGGAATAGCATGGAATCTATAACTTACTTTGGGTAGTGTGGCCATTTTCATGATATCGATTCTTCCTATCCATGAGGGTGGAATATATTTGCATTTGTTTGTGTCCACTCTTATTTTCTTGAGCAGTGGCTTGTAGTTCTCCTTGAAGAGGGCCTTCACATGCCTTGCTAGCTGTATTCCTAGGTGTTTTATTCTCTTCATAGCAGTTGTGAATGGGAGTTCATTCATGATTTGGCTCTCTGCTTGTCTATTGTTGGTGTATAGAAATTCTTGTGATTTTTGCACATTGATTTTGTATCCTGAGACTTTGCTGAAGTTGCTTATCAACTTAAAGCTCTTTTGGGCTGAGATGATGGGGTTCTCTAGATATAGGAGGATCATGTCATCTGCAAATAGAGACAATTTATTTCCTCTCTTCCTATTTGAATACCCTTGATTTCTTTCTCTTGCCTGATTTCCCTGGCCAGAACTTCCAATACTATGTTGAATAGGAGTGGTGAGAGAAGACATCCTTGTCTTGTTCCAGTTTTCAAAGGGAATGCTTCCAGCTTTTGTCCATTCAGTATGACATTGGCTGTGAGTTTGTCATAAATAGCTCTTATTATTTTGAGATATGTTCTATCAATACCTAGTTTATTGAGAGTTTTTAACATGAAAGGATGTTGAATTTTACTGAAGGACTTTGCATCTATTGAGGTAATTGTAGTTTTTGTCACTGGTTCTGTTTATGTGAGAGATTATGTTTATTGATTTGCTATGTTGAACCAGCCTTGAATTCCAGGCATGAAGCTGACTTGATCGTGGTAGATAAGCTTTTTGATGTGCTGCTGGATTCAGTTTGCCAGTACTTTATTGAGGATTTTTGTATCAATGTTCGTCAGGGATATTGGCCTGAATGTTTCTTTTATTGTTGGGTCTCTGCCAGGGTTTTGTGTTAGGATGATATTGGCTTCATAAAATGAGTTAGGGAGAAGTCCCTCCTTTTCAATTGTTTGGAATATTTTCAGAAGGAATAGTACCAGTTCCTCTTTGTACCTCTAGCAGAATTTGGCTGTGAATCCGTCTGGTCTTAGACTTTTAATGGTTGGTAGGCTATTTATTACTGCCTCAATTTCAGAACTTGTTATTGGTCTATCTAAAGATTCTACTTCTTCCTGGTTTAGTCTTGGGAGGGTATGTATGTCCAGGAATTTATCCATTTCTTCTAGATTTTCTAGTGTATTTGCATAGAGATGTTTATAGTATTCTCTGATTGTGGGTATTTTTGTGGGGTAGGTGGTGATATCTCCTTTATCATTTTTTATTGTGTCTATATGATTCTTCTCCCTTTTCCTCTTTATTAGTCTAGCTAGCAGTCTATCTATTTTATTAATTATTTTCAAAAACCCAGCTCCTGCACTGACTGATTTTTTTTGAAGAAATTTTCATATCTCTATCTCCTTCAGTTCCACTCTGATCTTAGTTATTTCTTGTCTTCTGCTAGCTTTTGGATTTGTTTGCTCTTGCTTCTCTAGTTCTTTTAGTTGTGATGTTAGGGTATCAATATGCAAGAATGTTTCAATACCACAAGTCAATAAATGTGATATATTAAATCAACAGAATGAAGGACAAAAACTGTAT
>NW_016804646.1:4077656-4079331 GCF_001698545.2 Rhinopithecus bieti
GGGAATGCTTCCAGCTTTTGTCCATTCAGTATGACATTGGCTGTGAGTTTGTCATAAATAGCTCTTATTATTTTGAGATATGTTCTATCAATACCTAGTTTATTGAGAGTTTTAACATGAAAGGATGTTGAATTTTACTGAAGGACTTTGCATCTATTGAGGTAATTGTAGTTTTGTCACTGGTTCTGTTTATGTGAGAGATTATGTTTATTGATTTGCTATGTTGAACCAGCCTTGAATTCCAGGCATGAAGCTGACTTGATCGTGGTAGATAAGCTTTTGATGTGCTGCTGGATTCAGTTTGCCAGTACTTTATTGAGGATTTTGTATCAATGTTCGTCAGGGATATTGGCCTGAATGTTTCTTTTATTGTTGGGTCTCTGCCAGGGTTTTGTGTTAGGATGATATTGGCTTCATAAAATGAGTTAGGGAGAAGTCCCTCCTTTTCAATTGTTTGGAATATTTTCAGAAGGAATAGTACCAGTTCCTCTTTGTACCTCTAGCAGAATTTGGCTGTGAATCCGTCTGGTCTTAGACTTTTAATGGTTGGTAGGCTATTTATTACTGCCTCAATTTCAGAACTTGTTATTGGTCTATCTAAAGATTCTACTTCTTCCTGGTTTAGTCTTGGGAGGGTATGTATGTCCAGGAATTTATCCATTTCTTCTAGATTTTCTAGTGTATTTGCATAGAGATGTTTATAGTATTCTCTGATTGTGGGTATTTTGTGGGGTAGGTGGTGATATCTCCTTTATCATTTTTTATTGTGTCTATATGATTCTTCTCCCTTTTCCTCTTTATTAGTCTAGCTAGCAGTCTATCTATTTTATTAATTATTTTCAAAACCCAGCTCCTGCACTGACTGATTTTTTTTGAAGAAATTTTCATATCTCTATCTCCTTCAGTTCCACTCTGATCTTAGTTATTTCTTGTCTTCTGCTAGCTTTTGGATTTGTTTGCTCTTGCTTCTCTAGTTCTTTTAGTTGTGATGTTAGGGTATCAATATGCAAGAATGTTTCAATACCACAAGTCAATAAATGTGATATATTAAATCAACAGAATGAAGGACAAAAACTGTATTATCATTCCAATGGACAACAAAAAAAAACCATTTAATAAAATTCTGTGTCTCTTCATGATAAATCTCTCAACAAATGGGGTATAGTAGGAATATACCTTTTTAAAAATTTTTTTTATTATTATACTTTAAGTTCTAGGGTACATGTGCACAATGTGCAGGTTTGTTACATATGAATACATGTAGCATGTTGGTGTGCTGCACCCATCAACTCATCATTTACATTAGATATATCTCCTAATGCTATCCCTCCCCCCTCCCCCCTCCCCACAATAGGCCGTGGTGTGTGATTTTCCCCTTCCTGTGTCCAAGTGATCTCATTGTTCAGTTCCCACCTATGAGTGAGGACATGCGGTGTTTGGTTTTCTGTTCTTGCGGTAGTTTGCTGAGAATGATGGTTTCCAGCTTCGTCCATGTCCCTACAAAGGACACAAACTCATCTTTTTTTATGGCTGCGTAGTATTCCATGGTGTATATGTGCCACATTTTCTTAATCCAGTCTGTCACTGATGGACATTTGGGTTGATTCCAAGTATTTGTTATTGTGAAAAGAGATCCAATAAACCTACGTGTACATGAGTCAATGGAGACCGTACT
>NW_016804646.1:4080488-4097948 GCF_001698545.2 Rhinopithecus bieti
ATTTCTAGTTCTAGATCCTTGAGGAATCGCCACACTGTTTTCCACAATGGTTGAACTAGTTTACAGTCCCACCAACAGTGTAAAAGTGTTCCTATTTCTCCACATCCTCTCCAGCACCTGTTGTTTCCTGATTTTTTAATGATTGCCATTCTAACTGGTGTGAGATGGTATCTCACTGTGGTTTTGATTTGCATTTGGAATATATCTTAACATAATAAAGGCTATACATGACAGATCCACAGTTAGCATCATTCTGAAAGGAAAAAAGAGAAATCTTTTCCATTAAGTGCTGGAACAAGACAAGGATTCCACTTTCACCACTCTACTCAATAGAGTACTGGAAGTCCTAGCCAGAGCAATTATGCAAGATAAAGAAATAAAGGACATTCAAATTGGAAAAGAGAAAGTCAAAATGTTCCTCTTTACAAAGAGCATGATCTTGTATATAGAAAAACATTACAACTCTACCATAAAATTCATAGAACTGATAAGGGATATCAGTAAAGGTGCAGGATACAAAACCACATACAAACAACAGCAGTACTTCTATACACTTAGCAACAAACTAACTGAAAAAGAAACCAAGAAAGTAATCCTATTTACAATAGTTATACAAAAATAACATAATTAGGAATAAATTTAACCAGGAAGGTGAACAATCTCTATAATGAAAACTACACAACACTGGTAGAAGAAATTGAGGAAGGACCCCTCCCCCCAAAAAAGAAAAGATATCTCATGCTTATGAATGGGATGAATTCATATTGTAAAAATGACCATACAAATCAAAGTAATCTGCATATTCAATGTAATCTCTACCCCTGGCATTCTTCACAGAACTAGCAAAATCAATCATAAAATTTATATGGAACCAAAAAAGTCCCCTAAGAGTCAAAAGTAATCCTGACCAAAACAAAAGAAAATAAAAATAAAACCATAGAGCTGGAGACCTCACACTACCTGACTTCAAAATATATTACAAACTGATGGTTACCAAAACAGCATGGTATTGGTGTGAAAACAGACACATAAACAAATGGAACAGAATAGACAGCCCAGAAATAAGCCCAGGTATTTACAATCAACTAATTTTCAACAAAGATGTCAAGAACATACATTGGGGAAATGACACCCTCTTCAATAAATTGTGCTGGAAAAACTGGATATCCATAAGCAGAAGAAACAAACTAGACCCCTATCTCTCACCACATACCAAAGCCAATTCAAAGTGGATTAAAGACTTACATGTAAAACCTGAAACTATAAAACTACTAGAAGAAAACATAGGGAAAATGCTCTAAGAAATTGGCATAGCAAAGATTTTATGCCTAAAACCTTAAAAGCACAGATTACAAAAATAAAAATAGACAAATGGGACTATATCAAACTAAGGAAGCAGTCAATAGAGGGAAGAGACAATCTGCAGAATGGGAGAAAATATTTACAAATGATTCATCTGACAAGGGAGTAACACCAGAATACTCAAGGAACTCAAACAAGTCAATAGGAAAATAAACCCATCTGACGTTTTAAATGGGCAAAGGATCTGGACAAACATTCCTGAAGAAAAAGGCATACAAATGGCCAAGAAGTATATTTTTTAAACACTCAGCATCACTAATCATCAGGGAAATGCAAATCAAGACCACAGTGAGATATCTCCCTCTGGTTAGAATGGCTATTATCAAAAAGTAAAAAAATAACAAATGCTGGCAAGGATGTGGGAATGTAAATTAGTACAGCCATTACGAAAAACAGTATTGAGTCTTCTCAAAACTAAAAACAGAATCACCGCATGATCTGGCATTCCCACTACTGAGTATTTAACCAAAGGAAAGGAAATCAGTATACTGAAAAGATACCTGCATCTCTATATTTATTGCAGCATTATTCACAGTAGCCAAGATTTGAAATCAACCTGAATGTCCATCAGCAGATGAATATAAAAAAATGTGGTGCATATACACAACTGGATACTATTCAGCCATAAAAAAAGAATAAAAATCCTATTATTCACAGCAACATGGATGAGCCTAGAGGACATTATGCTAGGGGAAGTAAGTCAGGCACAGAAAGATAAATATCATATGTTCTTATTCATACATAGGAGTTAAAAAAAATGAGCTCATAGAAGTAGAGAGTGAAATTGTGGTGACTAGAGGCTGGGAAGGCTGGTGGGCGGGGGGTGGGAAATAAGGAGGGGTTGCTTAAGGGATACCAAATTATAGCTACATAGGAGGAATATGTTCCAGTGCACTGCAGGGTGAATTTACAATAATTTACTTTATATTTACAAAAGGTAAAACAATTTGAATGTTCCTAACACGTGGAAATGATAAATGTCTGAGATGATGGAGATGTAAATTACTCTGGTTTGATCATTGTGTCAGAGTAGACAGACAGCTAGACATGAGCAGGAGGGGGAGCCCCTGAGGAAAGGGAGGTCTGGAGGATCCCACACCCCGGAGACCACCAGAAGCAGGCATGCTAGATACGAGCAAGGTGAAGGGGAATTAACCTAGGCAGGAAGGAGCAGTCCTTAAGATCCCCCAGGAACCACTCCCTCTGCAGTGAATCTACATGCTGATAAGGCGGAAGAGGATGAAGGAGGAAATTCCTAGGAAACCCTGGGTGCGATTCATATCCAACACCGGCCGCACATGTGCACCAACTCAAAGCAAGGGCGGGTCCCACAAGCCTGCAGTGGGGACTAGGCGTGGAAAAGTGGGGACTTCAGGCAGGAGCCAGAAAGTTACACAAGGAAAAATGACAGAGACTTAAGACAGCGGGGAGCTTCAGGAAACAGTCCAGTGTCATCAAAACCCAATGCAGAACTCTTGGGGTGAGGGGTGTTTCTGGCTTTCAGCAATCTGTTCTGCCTCATCTTTCAGAGTGTACTGTGTCTCTAAATAAACTCTCTGCTTTCTATTTTCCTTCAATGAATTCTCTTTTTTGGCTAAATCAGTCACTTGGCAAACTTCTTCCTCCCAAATACGACTAAGAAACAGGATTCCCACATGTCTCAGTAATAATTACACATTGTATACACGTGTAGAAATATAACTCTGTATCCAATAAATTTATACAATTATTACTTGTCAACTAAAAGTAAATGGGGGTAGGAGGAAGAATTTGCTTACTTTTCACATGGGGCTTTTCAAAGACACTAACGCCTGGGTTTTACCCCACAGCAACAGTCAGCCTCTCTGGTGGTATAGCCCAAGTATCTCTATGTTTCAAAGCTCCCTGGGTAATTTTGATAAACAAAAAGTGTCAAGAAGAGGGAGCAAAACACCCCCAGAGGTCAGAGAAATGGAGGAAGCAGCAAAACAAATCAGACAGCCTCCGGAGGAAACCAAGATGGATAAGGATATAGTGAGGTTTTCAATACTGACTCCCTTTTCACACTGACCACGGATATTGGAGGGAATCATGACCAGGATTTTCCCTACTGCCCTGCCTCACCACCTGGAGGCCCTCACTGCTCCCCCGGTCTCCTAGCAGGAGATGAGATTGTACAGGATCGGCCACCTCTTCCTTTCCCACTCTGTCTCTCCTGGGTCTATGTGACAAGGCTGGCTGATTTAGCTACAAAGTTAAAAAAAATTCTTTTAAGTTTCTCAAACAATATTTTGTGACAAGAGTTTGTTTACATAAAAACACATTAACTTTCAAGTTTCGTTTGTAGTTTAGCTAATTATTGCAATTTGTTCCACTGCTTAGTTCAAAAGTCCCTGAGTAGAAATATATGTTTCAAATTATCCTCATAAACATAAAATATAATAGATACATTATTTTGGAAATTAACTGTTTTATGAAAGCCTTAGGCAGATATAACATGAATAGCATTTATTTTCACATTTCCATAGAATTTAAAAATAATAGCATTTGTTCTCCCTATTATCTAGAATGAAAACAAGCTCTAATTTAAACGTGGACTAATGAACTCTACCTTCTGTTCAGCCGCCTAAAAACACAATTTTGATAGCCAAATTAGTACTCCACTGAAAGTGACAGAGTGCCTTTATTTACTAGTATGTGATGGTGACCCGTATGTAGCTGATTGCTCAGTTAAAGAACTGTGCTTATGAGGCCAAGATACAATTTTTGTACCACAAAGTGTTAAATTGTTCTTTTCCACATTGCATACCCAGTCATCAGGCAAGGAAATGCAGATGGATTAATAAAAATCCACTGGACATGCTAGAAATAAAAAACCAAAAACATAATGATTTCATCCCTTACTCATCCATCCATAACTTCTCAAGTCCCATGGAAATCCCTGCCATCGCAGAGTTCTCGTATTAGACCAGAGAAGGAGCGGAGGCGCTGTGTCTATGGTAAACTGTGATGTGATTCGACGGGGAGCAATCTTAGGTGCTGCTATCAGCCCAATATAGTGCAGATGCCATAATACAGTATTTTTTTAAAATTTTCATAGCGATCCTATTGTTTCTTTTGTCAGACAAAAGCATTCAGGCTTTGGGGAGTTTAATTAACTGTGCAAGGTCTTAAAGATAGTAGATACAGAGCTCCTCTCTTCCTCTCTCATTCCCTTCCTCCCTCAATTCCTCCTTTCCTTCCTCCCTTCCTCCTTTGTTGCTTTTTTCCTTTCCTCCTCCCATTAGCTCTTCATTCTGTAAATAACAGTGAACACCTTGTATGTGCCAAGATCGATGCTTGGGAAGAGGGATGACGAGATTATGAGTGAAGAGGGAAAAGTGTCAAGAGCTGAGACTGGAAGAGTCTGCTGTGGCCAAGCCTACATGGGGGTCAGTGGACCTGTTGTGCTCTGGGCATGGCAGAGAGATCATCTTTTTAGAAGATCTAGACATTCACAGATTATTTTCATAAAATATGTATTTAAATCTTATATATATTTAATATATTGACACTGTTATACAGCTATTTGTACTACTTACATCATGTGACACATTTTACATTTTAAATGTTTATCATTTTAAATGAATTTTAATGAGTCATATTCACTAGGATAATACATATACATGAGGTTACATTTTTCTATACAAACCTAATTTAGTAAAATTCAGCACAATGCTTTCATTCAATTAATACTGATTCATTCAACAACAACAGTATATTGTGTAAGGACTCTCATTTTGAACTGGCAGCCTGACAGTATCACAGACCCTTGTCTGTTACATCCGTATCTTTTCTTCCTCTTCCCAGGGCCACCATGGGTTGTTACTTGCCTCTAATAATTGTACTGGTCTCCTAGCTGGGAACCCTACTAGTTTCTATAATTAGATCTATTCATTTTGCATGGTGCTACAGGAAACTTTTTTCTGGAGCATGGTTCAAATCATTTGCAACAAGAATCTTTGATCCTTTTCTCTTTTGGGGCACTCACTCCCTACCTTTGCTCAGTACCAGGGAAATTAACACCCCACTTCATATCTGGACCTTGGACATCAGGGATCCCATACTATTTCTTTGTAGTTCCTTCCCATAAATCACAGGCATGAACTCTATAAACCCACAAAATATTTTCTTAATCAAAAAGATATTTGCTTTTCTAGAAGCATACAGTAGTATTTTGTCTCCATGAATTTGTTCATGCTATGTTCTTCATCTAAAATATGCCTCCTAAACTGCTATTTGTTACAACTTTATATTCTAGAAAGCTCATCTCAAATGGTATTTCTTTTGGTACTGGGAGTGGTCTAGCTCTAACTCCTCTCTGTCTTTTGAGCTTCTGTAGGGCTTCATCCTCTCTAGGTCAAGCTGACCCAGTTACTTGCCCTAGTCTCTCTCATCTTCGCAATGTCAGCCTTACACCCAAATCACTACAATATTTTTATTAAATATCAATCAGTTAATATTATTTAATTGATATCAATTAACTTTAAATTTAATTAATTTAATTTAATTTGATAACTTTAATTAATATTAATATTAAATAATTATTAATTATTACATCAAGTCAGACAACCTATGGACCCTATAAAATTATTCTTTTATAATACAAAAGGGGAACTTAGAAAATGAGTTTATATTTGAAATAAAAAAAGAAGAGTTTACTTCCTAAGTCATTGGCCAAGCCTGCTTTGTGGTGGCATGCTTTTCCAAATTAATCAGCTGAACATTCTGTATTATATTCTTCAGTTGCTTAGTAATGAACTAATACATATGTGTTGTAACTTCTTTTGAAAGATGATAGTCATTTCATTCTATCCTTTAAAATATCTCTCATTATCATACCAAGAAACACATACCCCCTTTCTTGAATACCTGTGCTCCTCCTCCAGCATATTGTTGTTATATTTTTCAGTCTTTGGAATCATTGTGCTGATGCCAGAAATACCAGAAAACGAAATTGCAGACTGGGCACAGCACAGCTTCCTGACTGCCAGCAATTGCTCTAACAAGCTAGATTCATGTCTCGTCCTTAAAATTGATGAGAACATAAAATTTCAGAAGTATTTTATTTTCAGTATATCATTATAAATTGGTTTGATATTCATTATTATAGTATAGATAATTATGAGTTCATTTGGTATTCATATGGACGTCACATGCACTTCCAGAGGCGTTACGCTGTAATTTAGTATTAGTTAATGGTCACTAAAAATAAAGTGTTATCACATTTTCTAACAGAACACATTTTAAATGAATTTAATCCAGGAAGATTAATAGATAATACCTCTGACAATTAGCTTCCTTCTACAACAAGGGGAAAAACGATTTATAATTTATTGAATATTATTATCTTGAACATTCCAGTGGTCTAAAAATGTTATATAGAATCTACTAACAAAATGACAAGGAAAAGTAATAATTTGTCTATGTCTTCAGAGGCTGGTCATTTTAGATAATTTAACTAGGTTAGACGAGCACATAGTTTGCACCTTGTGAACACATTTGCTGTTCACAGAATGGTACATTGGTCTAAAAATGACAAGAATGATTACATACACATGAGTGAAAGCCTATAAATATAAACATATTTCAATTTTTTCTTATTTTTCAGAAAATTTTATTCTTTCAAAGCTCTTTTACTGAACAAATATCATAGTATGAGAGAGATTAGGCCAAAGAGAGGAGATGTGCGGGAGTGGGTGGACAGGATGTGAATAATCAGAACTCTGGCGGTGCCACACTTAACAAAAGCCAGATGTCAACCTGGATTTTAAAACAAGAAGAAGAAAGACAGGTAAAGAAGAAAGATGTAAATAATGCTTTCTCTGTTCAAAACAGTGGCCGGCGGGATATGCATTCTGATTTAAAATTCTATCTGGCTACCTGAACCCAAATCTCTCTCTTCTAACTTTTCTCTAAAATGGATATGGAGACAGCTGACTCCTGACTACAAGGCAGAGGTCCCAAGTGCTGACCCTACTGACCTCTGAGAGCCCTACTTACTGAGGAAGGTGTTGTATTTTCCAGTCCAGAAGCAGGACCACTTCCTAAGAATGTAAATCTCCCAAACTTTTAGACAGAGTTAGAGATGGGTGGTGGCAAAATGCCCTAAGGATGGCCATATTGCTGAGGCTGGAGACCACAGCAGCCACAGTTCGAGTTACCGTGAACTTCACTGCTGCAGGATAAATGCCCCCTGTGCATTGTTTCAGAATTTCTTCATATTACCTCACTGTATAGTTGAGACATTATTGTCCCAAATTTACCAAAGAAGACGCTAAGACAGATTAAGTGAGTTTCTCAAAACAACATGGTGAATTGGAGGCAAGCCTTGAACTCAGGCATACGTGTGACTAGAAGTGAGGCTGCAGTGTAACTTGCAAGGCCCAGACTCCAAAATTAAAATACTCTAGGGAAGAGACAACAAGAAATGCAATCTGGATGTTGCAACTTTGGGGAAAATTAGAAGACAGGACAGTCTGGGGAGAAGAAAGCATCCACCACTAGAAACTGTAAGTTTAGCTAGGAGTGCCAAACATTAACCACTGCTGATCTGAGAAAGAATGTGGCCACCGTATCTGTGCACAGGACACTGGGCCAGCTCCATTCATCACTGTGTCTCTTGACAGACACTGACTCTTGTGAGATCTTGCTTTGTTTGAGGATAAGAAACAATTAAAAATAACACCTGGATCCAATACAAAAGAACTACAAACAAGGAGAAGATAGCATCTGGAAGAGACTCAGAGACAGCACAGATTTATGAAATTCATCTAATTTTATGTTGCAGCACAAAATTTCATGAAACTCAACTCTTTAACGAATCACAATAGAACATGGCTTCTATAAAACAGGATAATGTCATAAGGAAAGATGCTTAAAGACAAAAAAAGAAACAAAACAAAATGCAGAAGGAACTGCATAACATAAGAAATGTGAGATTTAGGTTCTGGAAGGGAAGGAGAAAATGATTAAAACAGAAAATATATTTGAAGAAATAAGGGACAAAAACTTTAGTAGAAGTCATAAACAGATTCTAGAATCTCAACATATCACACAAAGGATCACTTCAAAGAAATCATGACCAAACACATCATAATCCAACTGCTGAAAGACAAGAATAAAGAAGAAATACTTAAAACAGCTAGGAAAAAATACCTTACATCCAGAGAGATGATGATTCAAATGATAACAAATTTCTCTCCAGAAACTATGAAGGTCAGAAGACAGTAGAATAGCATCTTTAGAGTGCTCAAGGATAAAAACTGTCAACTTAGAATTCTATGTTCAATGAAAATATCCTTCAAGAATGAAGTCAAAATGACATTTCCAGATTAAAAAAAAATTAAGAAAATTGATTATCAGTATAACTGCTCTACCAGAAATGCTGAAGGCAGTTCTGCAGATGGAAGAAAAATGATACAAGAGGAAACCTGAACTCCAAGATGAAGGATGAGCAATAGAAATGACTCATATCTGGGTAATGTAAAAACTGTGCTTTCCTCTTAAGTTCTTGAAATATGTATAGCTTATTAGCACTAAAATTATATCATCGTCTGTGAAGTTTTCAATGAATGCAGATATAGCCCATATCACAGCTATAACATAAAGGTAGCAGGTGACAAAGAGATCTCTATGGTTCCAAGGTTTCTACATTAGATATCAAGTGGTACAATATTAACTCCAAGTAGACTTGGAGTTAATAGACTCCAAGTGTGATAGGTTAGGTATATATATTGTAATACATAAAGCAACCACAGAAACAATACAAAAGAATAGCTGATAGCTAAGAGATACGTTAACATGCAATATTAGCATATTCAAATAATCCTACAAAGGCAAGAAAGAGAGAAAGAGAGAGGAACAGAGTAACAAAAACATATGGTACAAAGAGAAAACACATAATCAAATGACAGATCTAAATCCAACTATATAAAAATATCACAATAAGTATTAATAGCACAAAACAGAGACTGTCAAGCTGTAGTCTATAGACCACAAATGGCCAATCTCCTGGTGTTTTTTATTATGCTTACAATCTAGGAATAATTTTGTATTTCTAAATGGTTAAATTTTAAATGGTTATATAAATACCTACATAATATCCTAGAATTTGCCTCATAGGTTGCAAATCTGAACATATTTTCTCTGGCCTTTAAAAACGTTTTCCTACCCCGGTCTAAAAAACAAAAAAGATTATTTTAATATCAGCAGAAAAAATAATTTGATAAAATTAATACTCATTCATAATTTTAAAATCTAGCAAATTAGGAATAGTAAGAAATTACTCAAGTAGATAATGGTTATCTATGAAAAACTCACAGCCAATATCATACTTAATGGTTAAAAATTGAATTACTTTCCCTTGAGATGGAGGACAAGGTGAAGATTCCCACTTTCATCAAGTCTATTAAACATTTTACTAAAGTTTAAAAAGTTAAATATAAGGCAAAAGGATCGGAAAGGATAAAGTAAAACTGTTCCTATTTCAGATATTTTATTGTCTATACAAAAATCTCAAGGAATCTATAGAATTACAACTGGAAATATACAAGCTGCAAGATGCAAGATTTTACAAAATTATTTATATTCTTATATACTAGCTGAAAATATTGAAAAATAGAATTCTTAAAACATTTCATTTACATTAATGCCAAGTTATAAAATAGGAAGAAATCTAATAAAAGGTATTTATGACTCTGCACTAAAAAATTACAAAACATTGTTGAGAGAAACTAAAGACCTAAGTAATTGAAAGATATGCCAGAATAATGGATTAGAACTGGTAAATCTCCCCAAGTTGATCTACAGATTCGATGTGATACTAAACAAAATTCCAGCAGGTTTTCTTTTGGTAAAAATGGGCAAGTTGGTTTTTTAAATTTAAGATCAATGCAAAGGGCGGAGGAAAGCCTAAACAACTTAAAAAAAAAAAAAGTAACCAAACTTTGAGACTTTACATACTCTACCTGATTTCAGGACTGGCTATAAAGCAGCAGTTTGAAGTTGGCAAAAAATAAAGAAGTACAACTCAGACTGTTCAATCTACTTTGGACTGTCTATTCTATTCCATAGATATACGGTCAATTTATTTGTGACAAATTACCAAGGCAATTGATGGGGAAAGAATAATCTTTCTAACAAATGATACTGTATCAACTTATATCTGTATGGAAAAAAACAGACAATTTATACTTCATACCACATACACAAACTAACTAAAAATTGATCATAGGGCTAGATGTAAAACCTAAAATATAAAACCTTCACAAACAAACAAAGCATAGGAGATCTTGGAGGAGGCAAACATTTATTAGATTAGCATACCAAAAGTAAAAGCATAAAAGAAAAAATGATAAGCTGGATTTCATCAAAATTAAATACATTTTCTCTTTCGTTTTGCTCCGTCACCCAGGCTGGAATGCAGTGGTGTGATCTCGGCTCACTGCAAGCTCCGCCTCCTGGGTTCACACCATTCTCCTGCCTCAGCCTCCCGAGTATCTGGGACTACAGGCGCCTACCACCACGCCCGGCTAATTTTTTTTTCTATTTTTTAGTAGAGACGGGGTTTCACCGTGTTAGCCAGGATGGTCTCGATCTCCTAACCTCGTGATCTGCTTGCCTTGGCCGCCCAAAGTGCTGGGATTACAAGCGTGAGCCACCGCACCCGGCCATACATTTTCTCTTTTGAAAAGCCTTAAGAAAATGAAAGAGCTAACCACCGACTGAGAAAACATATTTGAAACACATAATTTTAGACAAAGCATGTTTATAAAATATATAAAGAATGCTTACAACTTAATAAGACAGTTCACCTAATAAAAACGGACAAAATATTTGAGCAGACACTTCACAAAAGAAGATATATAAGCACATTAGAAAGTACATAAAAAGAAGATACGTAAGCACATTAAAAAGTATATAAAATATGCTTAATATTGTTAGTCATCAAGGACATGCTCAGTCACTACGTATCCATTAGACTGGCTGAAATTAAAAGGACTGACCATACCAAGTGATTGGTGAGGATGTAGAGAAACTGGGACTCTCAAACGCTGCTAGTGGAAATGTAAAGTGATATAACACACTTGGAAATTTACTTGACAATGTCTTAGAAAGGTAAATAAATAGCACTTACCATGCAACTCAGCCATTATACTCCTAAGCATTTCCCCAAGAGAAATGAAAACATTGTGTCCAAACAAAAAATTGTACATGAATGCTTTTAGCAGCTTTAGTTTTAAGATCCCTGAAACTGGAAACAGCTCAAATGTCTACTGACAAGTGAATAGAGACATCATGGTATATCTATACAATAAAACACTACTCAGCAATAAAAAAGAATGAACTATTGATATAGGCAACAAGAATGAACATCAAAATCATATGCTTAGTAACAGCAGCCACATACAACCCCCACAAACACAGTACATGTCGTATGATGACATCCATGTATTAAACTAGGTCAGTGGCTGCCTGGGGATGGAGGAAAGGCTTGGGGCCATGGAATGTTGATTATTGTGCTTCTTGAGATGGTTCATGGGCATATACAGAGGCCAATATTTAGCAGATTGTACACTTTAAATTAGTGTGATTTACTGTATTTCATTTATACTTCAGTGAAGTTGTAAAAATCATAATGTGAACACACAAATAAGCCTAAAGGCTTACATTGGAACAATAGGCATAAATGTTGATATTTTGCCATACTTCCTTAAAAGTTTTATATACATAAAATTTTATATGAGGTTGAAATATCCTTTGAGCTTATTCTCAATGGTAGCTTTCCAATCCAATTTTTTTTTTGGATTTTACTACACATGTATTTATAAGAATATAATGTGTGGGCTGGGTGCAGTGGCTCACGCCTGTAATCCCAGCACTTTGGGAAGCCGAGGCAAGCAGATCATGAGGTCACGAGATTGTGAGCATCCCGACCAATATGGTGAAACCCCGTCTCTACTAAAAAGACAAAATTAAAAGACAAAAGATGTGAGATGAAGCAATGGGCACATGCTCTAATCCCAGCTACTTGGGAGGCTGAGGCACAGGAGAATTGCTTGAACCAGGGAGTTCAGCAGGTTTCAGTGAGCTGGAGATCGGCGCACCTGCACTCCAGCCTCGCGAGTGATAGAGTGGACTCCATCCTCAAAAATAAAAAAAAAAACAAAATATAAATAAGTGAAGATACGGGATGGGGGAAAAGACCTAGCGAGTCAGTAGTGTTGGCTTATGTGTTTAACATTTACATGACTGTATCATAGTATATACAGGAAACTTCACTTACACTTACTACAGTGGCAGAAGTTACAAAGCTGCTACATGCTGGCAAGGACGTGGTGATACAGCAATACTTGTGCACTGCTTCTGGGAGGGTAGAGGACCCTCATTCAAGTTAAGCATACACATGCACCTGAAGACCAGTTGATTCTGCTACTGGATTTATACCCCTAAGAAGGCTTCAAGTTCATACGAAAACATATACAAAAAAGTGCCTTACTGCACTATTAGTGGCAGAAAAGAATTGGAGGCAACCTGGAAGTTGATCACAAGAAAACAGGATAGATTTTTTTTTAATGATAGAAATATACTAGGGAGTACTCTATAGCAGGCATTAACAACAGACAAAATCTACTTCTAATAACTTGGATTGACCTTGTGGCTGGACATACTCAGTTTTCCTTTCCAGATGCTCTGTGCTCTCTGCTTTGAGAAAGTCACCTGTATGGACTCCAGTGTCTTCTGGCCTCCGTTTTGTTTGGCCAGTGAGGGACTTTGGCAGAAGAGCAGAAGTAGAGAAGAGAGAGTGAAAAGAGGAATTTGTTTCCCAGGCTTCCTCTCTGCCAGGTTTTCTCAATTATAGGTGACTCCTCTTCTGAAGGCAACTTTTTCTGCAGGACCTCCAGAGTCAAGGAATCTTTCCCTCCTATCATCCTTTTGGGCCTAGCACTGTCCAAAGCTCAGCTGCCACTAGCCCTAGATCACAGCATTATCACTTGGTTTATCCCCTCCCCACACCCTTGAAAATCTTTGTAAATAAGCCCTCTTTGAATGATTATCCTGAATTTGAGTAGAGAGCAATTTGCCAATAACCAGTAAATCTAAAGATGGGCATTTTCTGTAACACAGACCCTCTTATTTCTGGTTATATGCCTAGAGAATTCTCACGCATGTGCCCCAGGGGAGATCTACAAAGTTGTTCACTGCATATGTATCTATATATCTGTATCTATATTCTGTAAGTATCCTAAGCGCAGTAGCTATTTCACCCAATATATTTTTCAAAAACATTGGAGAAGATACTACCAATTAAATAACTTTAATTAAGTAAGTTCAGGCCATTGGCCCAGAACATTTCATTAGTATTGGTAATAGAAGGTAGAAAATCCGTAGTTTCTAAAGCTTGAGTAAGAATTATTTTCGGAAGAGGAGAAAATCTCACACACTTGTACTTTCAAAACACTTGAGGTAAAATTGAACATTCACCTGAGTGGTACAATCTTCCATCTATAAACAATAGAGCACAATGTATTGTGCTTGATCACATTATAATGCAGCTGTGCTTCATGCAAAGCAGCAATAAATGAATGTAAAATGAAGCTGTTTGCTTAAAATAACTTAGTTCTTGATTTTAATTGTCTAAGTTAATGAAAACAAATCGATATCGATGCAGATGTGCATGGCTTGGAAATATCAAATCAAATATCAAATATCCAACTCAAAAATTGTCTAACATTCTTCTGTTTCTCAGTATAACAGAGTTTGTTCAATTGTCCTTTCATACAAAGTCTACTTTCATGACTCTGGGATGGTAACATGAGTTACATATAATCCTCAGAAACACTGTAGCCAGCAGTGTCTGCGGAGAGCCGGAAGGTGAGAAAGTTGCTTTAACTTTTGGTTTGATTCATTTTTCCTCCTTTCTAAGTGGGCTCTCAGAACTAATCTGCAGAGAAAATTATGGGCAATGAACTGCTACTGCTTCCATGTTGCCCTCTTCGTGTTTTGGAGACCCCACTGCCTCTATTTAGGTACTCTGACAGACGGGAATGGAGAAGAGAATCCATGTAACTACATCCTGAACAAACTCATCCTGAATAAACTTCTGCCATTTTGAGCTGTTTACAATTTGCAATGTATCTTGTCTTGTTTTGGGGAAAATTGCTAATATCTACACAAATAGAAAGGTTTGATATAATGGTTTGTGTTTTTTTTTTCAATTCAAATGAAAATATTGGCATTTATTTGTCAACTATCTATGTTCAGTTACCTAAAGGTATAAACAATATAGCTTAGCAGTAGTGAGCACAATTATAGCAATATCTCAAAGCTACATGGTTCATGTTACAATCTTATACAGAAAATAATCATTAGGACAAAAATTAGTGAAGGGAAGGAAAATATTTCCCTGTATCCTTCTTCCAGCCAGTAAGAACAAATTGTGAAATCTCAGTACAGCTGAAACTGTGAGGGCTTTAGCATCAGATAATCTTTCATTAGAATATTACCTCCCCATTTTAGAACCTGTGTGACCTTGAGGAAGTTATTTAAACATTCTGAGTCTCCATTCACTTACCTAAGAAATAAGAATAATTATGTTTATTACAGAGTTGGTGAAGATTAAAGAAGTAAACACTTAGCAAAGTGGAAACTATTATCACTATCTTTTTACATATGAGAAAACAGAGGAACACAAGCTTAGGTGCTTTGCCCACGGTTACACAACCAGCAAGTGAAGACGCAGGGATCTGAGCCCAGGCATTCTAGCTCGGAAGCTTACACTCATTTTAACACTACACATACTGACACTCAAGTGCTTCTTCATATACCTGTTTGCAGAGAGCAAACAGAAAATTGCTCTAGTGTAAAACCCATCCAAATCTACTCACTTGTTCATGCATTCCTTCATTCATTGATCAACCATTCATTCAGTCCCCATCATGTGCCAATCACCGTGCCAGGTATTGGGGATAATTGATGGAGGATAATTCGGATAATTCATGGCCCTTTCTCTTAAGAAGTTCTCTGTTTAATGGCCAATAATCCCACCATCAAATATTATAATGCAGCGTGACAAATGCTAATGATACTTGTGTGCCAGAGTACTGCGGACATGTAGAAGAGACGTATCTAAATCTCTCTGGGAAGGGGTAGGAAGTGGGGACAGTGAAATTTCAAGAAAGAAATGCTTAAGGATGATTGATTATTATTATTATTATTTTTTGAGACGGAGTCTCGCTCTGTCACCTAGGCTGGAGTGCAGTGGTGGGATCTTGGTTCACTGCAAGCTCTGCCTCTCGGGTTCACACCATTCTCCTGCCTCAGCCTCCCAAGTAACTCCAGGCACCCGCCACCATGCCCAGCTAATTTGTTGTATTTTTTTTAAGTAGACGGGGTTTCACCGTGTTAGCCAGGATGGTCTGGATCTCTTGACCTCGTGATCCTCCCACCTCAGCCTCCCAAAGTGCTGGGATTACAGGCGTGAGCCACCATGCCTGGCCAAGGATGATTTTTAAATGATGCATAAAGACAACGGTATGGAAGGACTTCCAGGCAGAAATAACTTGGGAAAAGCCTTTGTTAGGAGAAAGAGTAAGGCTTGTGAAGTGGAAAGCAGTACCTGAAAGAGTAGGATCATTTGGAAGAATTACAAAGAGTTCATGTGGTTGGATTCAGCAGTGATGGGAGATGAGACTAAAGCAGGAAAGGAAGAAGTTAGGTCAAGAGGATCATGTATTCTACAGAGTTTGCACTACATCTTGCCCTCTTGAGAGAAGAGTAGCATTTCGAGATTTTGTTCTAGAGAGGTTACTCTGGCAGCTGTGGACATGACTGCTTGCTCTTGAGAAGAGCAGAGACATGGAATGACAGTCCAATAATTTGATATACCCACCCAGCTTCCATCTCCCCATGCTGTACTAATGGTGCCATGCTTCCTGTGGAGAATCCCTCCCACATCGTTAAGTCAGGCTGATGGCCTAGCCACTGCCACAGCCAAGCAGTGGGCACCTGACTCTGGCTAATCCAAGTATGCCATGCCCCTGTCCATAGTGACTGGATCCTGAAGGTTTATGCAACCCAAGACTGGCTAATCAAAACTTATTTCAGCTCATTTCTGCCAGTTATTGGGGAAAATGGCTTATCTCTACTGTGGTTGCAGAACCTGAAAGGAACAGAGACATGGAATGTCATGGAATGGCCTGTCTCTACTGTGGTTGTAGAATGTGGGTCTTCAGCTGCAAGGCCATATAATGTGCTACTTGGTGGAGAGTCTACTGAATGATGGCATTATGATAAAATGGATTACAGCCTCTGGAATAGGTCATGCCTGAGGGCAGTACACCACTGGGCTTCTGTATGCATGCCAATGGATTTCCTGTTTTGTACTCAGGCTAGGTTGGGCTTCTTTAAGATGCAACCTAAAAAGTCCTAAACATGATTATGACAATCCAGTTTTGCAGAAATGCATGCTTTTGAAATAAGAGATGTTCACTACTTAGTAGGTATGTATGTGAATTACGACAACTTGTCTGAAGTTTGAGCTTGAAAATCAAACATTAATGTAGTCTTTTTATTGTTTCTGTATAAAGTTATAATTTATTCTACAGGAAAAGTCCGTAAAATTGGTATATGACTTTATCTAAGTATTAATATATGCCTGTGACTTAACTCCAGCCCTTAAAATCATGAGACAGTGACATCTGGTGGTTACATACCCAATTTGCAGGTTCAATTTATTTGAGAGGCGTAAAACTCTCAATGCAGGAAATGTCACTTGGTGTCTTTTTGTTGCAATATCGCAGCTCTTAAGTTTTCAAGGCATATGAGATTTCAGTCACTGAAATTATATGGCAAATACCTTGAAGATGGCAGTGTCATAAGTCTGGTCCTTAGGATTCAGCTACATAAACTCTGAAAGATAGAGAGAACTCTCAACTCACTAGTTTACTATGAGAACAGACATACCCTGAAGACTTCAGGACTTGCTTTCAAAATATATTTTAAAGCTTCAATAGTATTTATGAGTCTATTTCAAGTGTAAATGCATTTTCTTAGAAATAATATATATAAATATATATT
>NW_016804646.1:4098291-4146667 GCF_001698545.2 Rhinopithecus bieti
ATATATATATAAATAATATATATAAAATAATGTAGCTCTTGTTACATAGCTTTTTTAATAATGTAGCTCTTTTTTAAGAGTCACACATACTTCACAGGTCTTTATGTTATTTGAGGTTGTAGATTAAAATAAATGAAGTCATTCTTTCTCCTATTAAGTTATGCTTGATGAAGTCACACCAGAAAAATCTGCCTTCTGAGGACTAGCCTCTAATGGATAAATGTGTAGGAAGCATTTTTCTACTCTCTTCCCTTCCTCTTAACCAGAAGTCTTTTCAAATGATCCTAGGAATTAATTTTCAGATCATGTAAAAAAATATTAGAAATGTCCAACTGGAAGAAAGAAAAATTATTTAATTTCAAATTTTCCTTATGAATGAGTTCAGATATCCACTTACTAAATACATAAAATAGGCATGTATTGATACTATTTACAAATAAACTACTGAATCTAAGTCATTTTTAAACTATAGAACAGGGAGCAGCTGTATTTTAAAGCTGCAACATGTAAAGGCCAAAATTTCCATAAACAAGTTCATATTTTCCAGGACAAAATGTCTGGACTAAAAAAAAGATCTGATACATGCAAATCATTCATATAAAGAACTCATGGTATATGAACAAAATGCTTTTCAACAATGACACTTAGTTTGATTTAAGGCTTCTGCTTAAGATGCATTTCATGGAATATTAACTTTCAATACCCTAGCAACCTTAGCTCCTTACACTGATGCAGCCCACATTTGAGTATAATTTGCATTTCTCCACATTTAAATATTTTCCTAAAACTCACTGGTTTTCATATGCACTATATTCCAGAACTTATTCCACATTTCCCATAACATGAACATCTCTCTGATATACGAGGTGTATGATCATTGTTTTCAGTGAAATTTTCTTTGAGGTACAGAGATTTGAATGAAAGCTAGTAATGGATGTTGAGTCTATTCTTTAGCAATATGTCAGTTCCCTAAAGAAATCCCACAGGCAGAGGCATAAAGATCTTCAATACTTGTAACTTCTTTCGAGATGCCTCTAGTATTGATGTACCGGTAAGCACCATGAAAGAAAGAGCTGTCATTACCTGCATATGAAGAAGATCGTGAGAAAACTCCAGCAAAGGCGTATTCATCAGCGCTTGATATTTGCCTGTCATGATCACCAATATTAAGTTTTCTGTTAACATTGGTGATAACTATATTTCCCAAATGTCCTTAACTCAAATTAGACGATTGTTTGAAATACGATCTGGCATTTAAAATTGTTTTGGAAGCACTATTCTCTACTGATTTTTTAGTTTTTACCAACAAAAGAAAATTTCCTTCCAGTGTCAAGGTTATTTCTAAAACTCTAAAAATGCTCATCACAAAGAGAGACAAATACTATCACCTTTGTAGAAGATTTTATTTCAGAGGAAGAGGGATTGACTTACAGAAGAAAGAGCTTTGCATTAAAGTGACATTTACGTGTTTCCTATTTTGAAATACTTATTTTAGATCAAGGTAGACTTATACAAAGTAACTATTTTAATTCCTTTTTTGGAACACACGAAAAACAACATTATTAAAATTCAAGATTAATATTTAAAATTCAAGGTGAATTATTAATACATCTCCATGAAGAAGACAATAGTAAAAAATTTGAAAACCTTGCTGCAGTTGGAATCAATTTTTCCTCAGCTCTTTCCTTTTTTTTATTTTCTGTATCAAAATCTTAACAGATTCTAACTTCGATGGGAAAACCATTTAAACCAGGAATTGCAAAATGGCTCCTATGCTACATTTTCTTCCTCTAGGCCTCGTGGTGAGGGAGACCACAGGTTCTAATTTGCTGGGGACAGTCCTGGTTCATGCCTGCTGTCTGCATGAGGAATAACTGCCATTTCTCTCTCCTTTGGGCTGGTTTGGACATTAGATACATGCCTTACTCATACTAAACACTGCAAACCAATGTGGCTTCAGATAGAGTGCTTTGGGCAGCTCCCACCAATCCATCACAGCTCAACATTAATTGGAAGCTACATTAGGTGCATGGCTATTTAAATAAAATGAAAGGGAAAGTGAAAAGATGGAATTGTTTATCACATTAAAGTGTTCTTTTCCCCTGTCTCCCTCTCTCCCTTTCCACAAAACTGTAGTAGAAACAGCTAAGTAGTAGACGTCAGAAGGTTTGGGTTTTGGTCTTCCTGACTCTCTCTCTTGGCTTCAATTTCTTTATTTTTGAAATTAAAGGGTGGAATTAGATGAGCTGCAGGATTCTTTCCAACTCTCACTTTGTGACTGTAAATGTTGTCAGTCTGGTCAACAAACAGAAAGGGTTTCTCCCTTTTATAATTGGTAAGCTTATGTTAGTGGCAATAAGCTAAAGCACTATCTCATAATTATTATTACCTCCAGAAAGCATCCTTTCCATCTTCAGTTCCCTTCCCACCCCACTCACACTGATGACAGGTGATAGTACAGGCAGCTCTCCTGAGCCTTAAATGCTCATGGTGCTTCTTAAACATCTCCTCCCAAGCCTAATGCATCGTCATCTGAATGATTAGCTTGCTTCTTGCAGACATTTCCTTCTCCATTCCTCCTGTGTCAGGCAATGAGGCCACCACCACCTTGCTGCTCCAATGTGGGCAAGGCTTACAGGGAACCAAGAGGCTTTTCCTGACGCCCAATTCATGAATTCCCCCCATCTCTCTTCTCATGTCTGTCTCTGTCCCAGGCATTCTGCCCTTTCAACTCCATGTATAGTCCTTGCTCTTTCATTCCCATACTTCCCTCGGACTGGATCACTCTTCCCCTCCCAGCTAACTCGTCCCCACCTTTGGGGGTCTCACCACAAATGCATTTCCTCAAAGAAGCCTAATCTTCACCCAAAGATAGTTGGCCACTCCCGCATTATTCTCATGCCATATCATCTCCTTACTCTTTTGTAAGCTTTTTTCACTTGTCATTTATCATTCAATGTTGCTTACTCCACTAAATAGGTCAGGTACTGGGTTTCTCTTGCTCACTACTTTAATCTCAATGCCTAATGTTTCCGCAAAGGTAAAATGCAGGCACTAAAATACTGGTGAAAAAATGACTGAATGGATTTCTGAACATCATTTAACATGTAAGCTGCATCCTAACCTTAAGTATTAATAGGGTTTTAAAGGTCTTCCTCATTCATCAAGAGTCTCAGTTGCTCAAGCAAGAGAGGGAATTACAGGGTTGAGTTGGGCTGCAGCACAGCTGTATCCAGGCACCTGACACTGCCGCCAGGATGGCCTCCCTCGCTCCCCCACTCCACGTCCTCCCAGGTCAGCTGCATTCTCTAGCAGGCCCCTTCAACCAGCTGGGGTTGTTCCCCGACTTGAGAGAGAATGCCCGCTGGTTTTCCCGAGTCTGTGTGAGTTTCACAGAAGGGTCCTGGGGGACTCACTGGCTGCAATGGTTACTTTTCTTTGTCACTGTGGCTGCGCCATGTTACCCAGCTGTTTCATCATTCATGTAGCTGTTTCTGTGAAGGTATTTTGTAGATGTCATTAACACTTAAAACCAGTTGACTTTATGTAAAGGAAATTACCCTCCCTATAGAGCCTCATCTGGCTGGGTGACAACCTTCGGAGGAAAAGCTGAGCTTCTGAAGAATCTGCCCTGTGGATTTCAGACTCAAGAGGGCAGCATCAACGCTTATTTCCAGGCTGCTGGCCTGCCCTGTGGATTTCAGACTCGCCAGCCCCTGCAATCACATAAGCCAGTTCCCTAAGATAACTCTCCCTCTTATGTGTTATCCCATTGGTTCCGTTTCTGTGGAAAGTCCCAGCTGATACAGGGGCCCACCCTGAGGCAGGGTGAATGTAGTCTTTGGTTGACAAACCCGTCACAATCACGTAAAGGGGTATGTGGTGGCAGTATCCCAAATAAAGAGAAGTAGGCAGACAAAAAAGTAAGAGACAGTTACATGTATATATTCCCTGATACGGTTTGGCTGTGTTCCCACCCGAATCTCATCTTGAATTGCTCCCATAATTTCCACATGTTGAGGGAGGGACCCAGTGGGAGATAACTGAATCGTGGGGGCAGTTTCCCCCATACTGTTCCTGTGGTAGTGAATAAGTCTCACAAGATCTGGTAGTTTTACAAGGGAAACCCCTTTCACGTGTTCTCATCCTCTCTTGCCTGCCACCATGTAAGACGTACCTTTCACCTTCTGCCATGATTGTGAGGCCTTCCCCAGCCACATGAAACTGTGAGTCCATTAAGCCTCTTTTCCTTTATAAATTACCCAGTCTTGGGTATGTCTTTATCAGCAGCGTGAAAATAAACTAATACGTTCCTCAATATTAAAAACTTGGGTATTTAAATTATTAACATATTATTCTTTTCCTCCTAGAGAAAAATATATTCCCAAATATTCCTCATCCTCCTTTCCTGAAGCTTCTTGAAGACAAAGGGACAGTTCTCACTTACACAGTCAGATGGTCGGGGGGTGGGTCTAATTCTAGTATTAACTACCTAAAACCTAACAACAAACTGTAGTACGGGAGAAAAATTCACCTTATTCTGATTCCAATTTTATCAGGACCTAGCTAACCTTTAGTTTTCCTTTAATTAAGAGGTAGCAACAATAAAACATTCCAGCTTTGGATGTTTAAAACCCAGACACAGTTCAGTCTAAGTGCTTTATTCCAACAGCCGGGAAGGATTAACAGTAAGGTATATTATTATAGCAGAAAACGGAAGTTGTAAAATGATCAAATGATAAATATATTATCTTCTTGTCTTGGATTATGGTTGTTAAAATGCCTATGGAATTGAAGAAAAAAGCCCAAAGGGTAGCATTTGTTACAGGGTCAAACTGATAAAAGGAATACTTTATTTCCCTTTTGGGAGATTCAGAAGAAAATGATTTGGCCAAATACTAAACTATAGGATGATTTTTGTCTAAAAAATTGATTTGAAAACTCAAGCAAAACCAAACTACATTTTACCTTTGTTGTTAACAATTACAACATCTCTACCTGAAAACCATACAATGAAGACAAAATTGACCTAAGTATTCTGTATACATCTTCTTGTTTTGCTTTTCTTTTGATATACTGTCAGAATAGCAAGCCCCGAATGTTTTAATAAGATGGGATAATGGTCTATCAGTTCATTGGACCTAACTACAAAGTGATAAATTAGAACTAGACATGAAAAACATTTTATTTCTTAAAAGTAAAAATATAATGTAGAATGTTATGCACTGTGTGTATGCTCGAAATTTCTGCAGTCATTCATAGAAAGTTAACTATAGTATTTTAAGGCCACTTAAAGGTATATCATCAGCCATATATTTAAGACAAAACATTAAAAGGTTTACAAACCACTCGAATTACTCTTTAGAGCATCCAAATGGATTGCTTCCTACTTAACAGTTATTTTCTTCGTAAATGCAAAGCTATAATCACATGTAGAACTTTGATCATGTGTATGCAGAATAAACATAATACATTTCTAAAATGTTCTAAAAACATCTTCAAAATTTCAGAACCCATACTTATTACATTTGCAAAGGCTGAAATATGTAGCATGCAATGTGTGAAACCATATAGTAAGAATCTTCTTGTCAAAACAAAAAAAGATTAAGAGGAAGCGATTTGGTATTGTAATCTGCATGTGTGCATGGACACACGCAGGCCACATTCCATTCCCATCAGGCAGTACGCCTGGGTGTTGTTCTTTACTATACCCAACACAGCCAATATATCCAATAGGCATTTGTCACCAAGTAATGACCTTGGAAGGAACTGTAATTACCTTAGTGATCCTGCCATTGTGGCAAATATTTTTTTGGTGCACTCTTTTATAATTATTTTCAGAGCTTTTAACTTGTTCTTTCAAATTAGTGGAGGTACATCTTTACCCACCAGGAATGGATTTAAGGCAAAAGTTTTTTAAATTGAAATCTAACAAATAAAGTGTTTAACAAATTTGCACAACTTCCTGGTACATGACTGTCCGGGAAATTCTAGAATAAGTACTTTAAAGACTCCCTGAGCAGAGGTGGTGCCACAGGATTTGAATACGTGTTTTGAGGTTGTTGATTTCTATCTCATTTTTAAATTTAAAAACTGTAAGTGTTTAGCTTACTCTTTGAAAACAAGTATTAGGATGCAGCTAAAGAATCGAGTCCATTTTCCTATTAACCTCACCTTTATCTATGGAACGGTACATGCCTTAGAGAAAACCATTGCACCCAACTTGTAAAAGACAATCAGGATTGAAAGAAACCTTAAAAACCACTTATTACAAGTAGCTATGAATCTCTTTACATCATCTCTTCCCAGAAGCCACCTGTCTATTTGTGAACAACTGTAGTGACTAAGAGGCTCATCACCTTCCCAAACGGCCATCACATCTTTGAACACTCTACCTGGTAGGAAGTTCTTCCTTAAATTGAACCAGTATATACTTGCTTCGGCTCCCGCTCTTAGTTCCATCTCCTAGAGCCGATGTAGCCCAGGGTAAAGCCCTCTTCTTCATGACAGTTCTCTAAATACTAGAAAATGGATGTCTTATCTCTTCTGGTCTTTTCTGTGCCAGGTTAAATTGTTTGTATTATGTATCTGTGTATTATATATTCATTCATTTGATTAAAAATTAATGAGACTATAATACTCGCCAAGGCTCTATTCTAATCATGAGAGATGCTGAAGCAAATAAGATAGATGGAATATGTGCTTCAAGAATTCTAGTCAGGGAGATGGAGCTTGAGCAAGCAAAAAGATACTTTCACCTCATGATAAGTATTTCGAATAAAATAAACAAGGTAATAGAACTGAGGAAAATCAACGATTTAAAAACAGGCTCTCAGGAGATGCAACATTTGAGCCAAACCCGACGGCTGAGAAGGAACCAGCCACAGGAAAGGGGCTGGGGCAGAAAGAAAAAGCAAACAGCAAGTCCCGGAGGCAGCAGAGCGCTCAGCACGCTGGAGGGATGGCGAGGAGGCCAGTGTGTTTGGAGCATGAGGAATAAGACAGACGACAAGAGATGAGCTTAGAGTGGCAGCTCGGGGGCCCTCACACCAGTCAAGGAGTGAGGAAGGAGGAAATGCAGAGAGAGAGAGATGCCATGGAAGCCAAAAAAAGTTTGAAGAAAGAGAGAACGGGCCATGGTTCCAAATGTTCTTCCTGCGGGTTCTAAGGTTGTTCACGGGAGACTATCTGAAGTATCCATAGACCCATATATTCTCATTGAAACAAGTTCATTGAAGACTGGAGTTGAGTCTTGCACGTTATCACGTCTCCTTGCAGGAATCATAGGTTGAAGAAGTGAGGGTAGAATGGGGAGGGATATGGAAAGTTTGAGGCAAGAAGGGATGGAGTAAAATTGATGTCTCAGGGCGAGGGAATGTCGGCCTCTGTAAGCAGAGGCCAGCCCTGCCAGCTCCTTCTGCGTGACATTCGTGAGCATTGTGGGTGCGTATGTACGTGTTGGTTGCTTTACTGATCCTCCCTGGATACCAGAGCATCAGCTCTCGAGGGTGCATTACCCTGTTCCGGCCTGACCATATGGAACTGGCTCTCTCTTTCCGACCCTTCCGCAGAGCCAGGTCCTTTCTGCTCCCTGCAGCTCCCTGACCCTCCCCTCATCCTCTGCGTTCACAGCGGTGACACGTGCAGACCCCAGGCCAGGAGTCCTGGCCTTCCCTCTTCCTTGTGCTCAGACCTGGAACAGGTTATTTCACTTCTAGCTTCAGTTTCCTCTCCTGTAAAATGGGGCTAATGAAAGTAAATACCTCAATAAACGTACGCAGCTTTTTATTATCCTCCCTGGGGCAACGAGGTTTCACAATGTGAATATCTTAATATTCCTTGTATCCAGTGATTTCTTGCCATGCCGAGTGACTCATGTAGCTCAGGCCCTCATTACATTTCATCTGCATCTTGTCTTCTCAGTGTTTAGGGCTCTAAAGCTCTCAGCCTCGCCCTGGCTGGGAGAAAGACCTTCCTTACAGAGAGGACAGCAGGATCCAGGAGAGAAGCGAAGAGACGATGGAAGGACAGCTTCCGCCCAATGCTTCCCGAATGCCTATGTGCACACCATCCCCAGTGGAGGTGAATAAAACACAAACTCACTCAGAAGGTCGAGCATGGGCTTGGAGATCTTGCAATTTTGACAGCTCCTAGGTGGTGCCTAAGCAGTAGCCACACAGATTCTAGAAAGGTGAGGCGTCCTCCGGGTCCCGGCTCATTCCTGGGAGGCTGCTTTTCCCCAGTGGTTTCTGGGTGTTTCCAAGCCTCATCTATGCCAGCTCTCCTGTCCTCCCACTGCCTGGTGAGAGCGTACTGCATCTCCCTCTAACCTCCTCTTTCTTGCCTGGCACACCAGCTGGCCACTACCAGCAAATTACCATTAATTTTCAAAACTTTACACAGGGCTGTGATAGCCAAAGAACTGCAAAACCACCCAGCACACAAACAGAAGTGTCTAGAGACTTACTGAAGCCCCCATCTCCCAGAGGGGTATACTACAATATAACCTTGAGAGCTCTGTGTCCTAGGATATAACCACCCTCGGAATTAAACAGGTGTTTATATTTAACACCTGGTGAAATTTAAACCCATTTTCTTTGGTTTGGGAATTATAAGCGTTCATATTAGACATCAGTTAAATAATGTGTCTAGATGCTAAATAATGAAATAGGGACATTACCCAAACTTCTATTTTCTCTGTAATATTTTATCAAGATTTGGTGGATTTAGGCAATCATTCCAAATCTCTGAAGCAAAACAAAGTTTTACATCACAATTTTTAGTTCAAAATTACTTTAGGCATCAATAAAGTAAAATACAGATAACAACAATAATAGCTAATATTTACGTTGTGCTTCCTAAGTGACACTCTTTAAGTCCTGTATTTGTGTGAACCCATTTAATTCTTACAATATCCCTGTGAGGTAGGTTATATGATTATCCTCATTTGCAGATGAAGAAATAGACACAGAGAGATTAAGCAATTTGCCCAGGGTCACACAGCTGATAACAGACAGATCCAGGATTGAACTCAGGGAATCTCACTCCAGAGCCTGTGCTCATAATCACCACAGCACTTCCATTTTGTGAAAATTTCTGAAAAGCTATATGTATTTAGGCATTATTTTTTGTTTACTACAATATTTTACCATAACAATATCCAGTCCCGTGGTGCATTCCAGTAGACAAGGTGTATTCTTACATAGAGTCTCACTTCAGTGTAAAGGCAGGTGTGTGCAGAGACTCAGGCTGCCCCAGTTTCTCAGGACACACTCAAGGGGTTCAACCTACGCTTGGGACTCTTCAGTGTTTCTTCCACTACAGCAGCCCACTCAGCAGAGAGGAGATTCCACTTAGCACCATCTGTCTTCGTTATCTGTGAGCAGCTCCACACTGTGCTCACTGCTGAGGCTACACTGGTGAAGAACAGGTAGGCCCTAACCTGCAGCTGCCTACAGATCAGTGGTCCTACTTGCATCAGAAACCTAGTCTTAGGAGGGCAAAACTTCACCCCCTTTCCAGAACGTTCTGCACTGCCTCTCCTGGAGAGTTGGGAAAGTGTCTGTGAATGTAGACATGGACAGGGGAGGTGGAGCTAGCTTCAGGGCTCTTCCTGCCTCTGCAGGTTCCTTCACATCAGGGTAACCACCTCGTTCTGACTTCCAGAGGACTCCCCCATTGCAGCACAAAAGCCCTGAGTGCCCTGCCTCCCTCAGAAGCACCAGCCTTGAAGATGCATCTTAGAATAGTCCAGGGCTAGACCCTTTCTGTGGCCTGAAGCTTACAGGACCAGAAGTCCGTGCGTGCCACCAAACTACACATCCTCCTCACTCACTAATACAGCACTGGTGCTCAGCGTGAAATGAAGAAATTTCCTGATAAGAGACACACAGAATAGGTGAAGGTAAGACCCTAAATGACTACAGACCTCCCCAGCGCCTCAGTGTAACGTTACCGAGATGGCAACCAGAAGCGACTGTCAAATGAAACCACATCCTTTGCATTTAATGGGATATAGGTGTGTAAATCTTGGTATGAACAGCTTTTCTTACGTATACACATTTACGTCTGGATAAATTCACTTCTACTGCCTGGAGGAATAAATCTCTGTACCAGCTGGGATCGCATGACCTCACCTATCGATGAGACCTCAGTCCTGGAAAGAATGCATCAGGCACAGGCACTTGATGAGTCCAATTCCTCAGGCCTGAGGCTTGCACAGTTGGGGGTGCTCTTTGAAAAAAGAATACGAAATGATGACTATCATTTTATAAAGAAAAAAGCAGAAAGATAATCCAGTCTTTCCAGAAGCATAGTTGATCTAAATTTCTCTTTTAGTAGTGAAGTTTGAAAAAGTTACTTTCAGCTTCATGACTTGTTGGTTATATCATGCACATTTGTAGAACCGCTGATTTGGGGAATTCCAAATTTCTCTCCTATGCAAACGATAAGAACACCAGGCTTTTCAAGTTTTGTTACCCAGGAACTAATCTTAAATACTCTTTGAATTGCTGACACTCATTAACCCATTTATCGTTAGTTCCCTGTTGGAGGGGCTCATTGGCAGATACCTATGACAGATTAGATTATATTCATCGATGTCAGAACTTTATGTCAAGGAAGCAAGAAATTCAAATATTTTCCCAGTGGGTTCATATGCACCACTTCTCTTCATTAATTAAGTTGTCTAATAACCTGAAAGCCTATTCATTACTTCTATTTCGAATGTATTTCCTTCTCATAATAAATTATTGGTTTTGGAATGACACATGTGCTGTTTGGACCTGCCAGATGGCTTCAAAACAAAATAATCAAATGTACTAAGACCTTGTCCAATATATTAAAAGGCATAAGACATTCACCTTCACACACAGACCACTTGCTTACTAAATTGCTACCACAGGTTGTGTCATACAAAGAAAGAAATTCTGATACATGTTATTTTGTATAATTCACATGAAAAAATAAATGAACACATGGATACATTTATAATATACCCTGAATTATTGATGAGAACACAACCTTCCTATCATAGTTTTCCTAGGCAGCCAATACATTTTATAATTGTTACACATCCAAGATTTTACCACGGATTTGCCTGTGACTCCATACATTTCCAATCTTGTTTCTCCTCTGCCACCCTTGTGGGTCTGCTGCCAGCACCGTGGGACGCGTTCTTAATGGAGAAATGATTCCTGGATCTTCATGTAATAACTCCTGGTGAGTCGGCACAGTCCGCAGTAAGCGTGAACCACAAAATGTGTCACTCTAAACTCATACTCAGTGTCTTTCCAAATCAGGTTCCCCCCAGCTAGATCCCCAAGCTGCCAAGCACCACTCCAATTCCTCTAAACAGCAGGGGAATGTGCTGGAGGGAAGTCAGGGTAGAAAGAGGCAGCAGTAACAAAGGACTGTGGCCAAACGATCTCACGTTTGTGAATTTTACAAGAACACATGGCCATGTGACCACCTTGCCTAGGCCCCCCTCAGGGCTGAGGAACAGGTGGTGGCAATCAGTAACCCTTTCGACTTCATGATCAATCCATCTCTACATAGGCCTGATCTAAGGCTGCTGGAAGCAATCAAGTTTTTGATGACTATTTTTTAATACACTCTGTAGAATCTGTGTTGATCATGAACAATATTATTCTGTAAAAGAAGAAAAAAGCCTGGCTAAAACATTCAGCTATCTTCACAGTAAACACTACAAAGAAAAACATTACAAATAATACAAACTGTTCGACTTGGGCAAAGGGAGAAGCGAATTCACCGAGGAGGTGACTAGAACACACACCTGCAGTGTGAAGTAAATGTTCTTAGAGCTTGTGGTATCCTGCGAGTAATTATCAGATAACTCCAATTAAGACCACTGGATGCTCTCTATGCAGTTATTGCTAAGGTTTCAGACAGAAGTAAATTGCTATTCATATCTAAAAAGTATCACAGGTTTCATTTTCACATTGCACAGGTCTTAAACCAATATATTTGGAGGGATTAAACAAACGACTCAATACTGACTTGTTTAGTGTCAGGCATTATTGTCAAGATCGGGCTGGGTGAAGAAAGCTTTCATAAGAAATTATTAAAACATACAAAGAGTTTAAGTCATACCCCCATTTGATGCAAAGTAAAGATTAAGAAATGTTAGACCATTAGTTAACATTCCCTATATTTTGATAACCTTGAAATTCACAGAATGGAACAAAGGCCATGAGCTTTGGGTGAAAGATCACAGATAGATAGTTATGCTGGGTAATTGTAATATTTTGCTTTTATTATTAGGAATTATCACTTGAAATATACTATACATTCATTTGAAGTTTGAAGTTGTATTTTTTTTTTTTTTTTTTTTTGAAGAAGAGAGAGTCTCAGCTCTGTTAGCCCCCGGCCGGGACTAGGGTGTGGCGGCATCAACACTGCTCACTGCAGTCCTGACCTCCTGGGCTCAAGACATCTTCCCTTCTCAGCCTCCAGAGTAGCTGAGACCACAGTCACATGCCACCATACCTGGATAATTTTTTTTTTTTTTTTTTTGGTAGAGATGGGGATCTCACCATGTTGCCCAGGCAGGTGAAGTTGTATTTTATAATTACCTAAAAGGTATAGTTTATTTGGTTTGATGGTATAGATTATTTATTTTTAATCTTCAATGTAGTGGAATGATACTTTTTTGGTGTTTTTGTCAGTATTATAATCTTTAGTGTTCTTAATGAACACTTTCATTATGTTTAATAAATGCCTTTAACAACAATAATATATGCTAACAAGAATTACGACAAATTTCTACCTAACTTCTTGTTACATTTCTGATTCTGTTTCAATGAAAATGTTCTCTCTAAAAATGCACACTATGCAAAGCTGGCATAATTCCCTCCACAAGCGTGTTTCACACAGCAATGAACAGAAAGAGTTCCAAATCAACAAAAGGAAACCTAATTATAACACATTCATCCAGAGGCTCTACCATTTTTTTAAAAAAATGCATAATAAACACAATCCATGTCTCCTTAGAATATCAAGAAGGCTTGTAGGCCACAGGCGTTGGCCTGATTTTCATTTGCAGACAGATAGCCAGGCAGGCTCGGTGTGCACCCAAATAGAGCTCTTTTCCAAAACCCGACTGCCTTCTTCATCCCTCAGTGATTACAATCTCTTTCCCAATTTTGCATTACTTTTGGCCCCATATAATTTTGTGATCAAATAATGACACAATGATCAAATGATCAAATAATGATACAAAAGACCATTATCTCTTAGTCAACTTGGTCTTCCTTTTGCAACCAAACTATAATTTTTTAGAGAGCAAGACATGTTTTATATTTATTGGGATTTTTCTGTCTAACATGGAATCAGGTCATATAATCAAGAAATACTTGTTGGATTAAAGCCTGTAATTTGGCACTCCATGCAAATACTGTTTCAGATCATGGTTCTGGGCTTGAGGGAGGCTAATGTAGAAATATTCCCTAATTCATGGGCAGTTTTAGTCATGGGAAGGAGGGGCATCCCACTCCAGGTCTCAAACCATTCCCAGTCAGCATTTGCGCAAGGCCGAGCAACAGCAGCTCAGCAAAACTGGAATGAAAAAGGACGATGGCGCGCCAAGCTTGGGTCCCTTGCTGTGGTGTGCCTTTGTTACTGCCATTCATTGTCATTTCTTCATGTCCCAAGGTAGGGATGACTGAGTGCGTGATTGATTGTGCACTGAGAGTGAGTCTGGGACAATGCTACCATCCCTGACAACTCTTGCCAGTGAGTGGAGGCTGACTTGCTTGCCTTCCAGGGCAATACCATTGATTACTTCAGTTGAAGTCAGGGGCAGATTCCATGCCATCTTTCTAACTGGGTGATTCCCATCATATCCATGACTGCCCACAGGGTGAGGGTAAGCATGGGCAGCCCTGTTTTCGATCTGCATAGCCATCGGAGTGCTGCATAGTCTATCGGTGGTGTTGACTTCCATTCTCAAGAGAATCCATAAGATGTAAGGGGAAAGGAAAGCACGTTTTGGGGAAGAAAAGCAACTTAGTACCTGACTCCCACACAAGGAGTGTGGGTCTGGGGCACACGTGGTGCCTCTGAAAACAGAGTATTAGTTATAATTGCTGGCACTTCCAAGTTGGGCTTCCTTGATTGTTGGGACCCATGTGAATGCACTTTGACGATGACTACAATGTAGCCTCCTGATCTGCTGGTAAAACGCACTGTTTCCAGTTCAGTTTGAGTAACTGGGTGAAGTCCTTCTCGGTTTTGGAGAGACTGTTTGAGGGCCATCCATTTACCCTGCTCTGTCTGTCCACACTGCCAGTCGAGCCGAGGCCCTCCCCTGCTGTTTCTAAAAATTTCTTGGTAAGTTAAGGGCGATGGCAGTCCAGCTGTGTTCAGAGCTGCCTGGTGATGATGTGAGAGCCCGCAGTCAGTTAAGGTGCTTGTAATAGTTTGGGTGAGTAGCACCAAGTCATTTTTCTTTGCAAGGAAGACAGACACCAGGGATGACAGTAAAGGAAAAAAGTCATTAATAGCCTTCACCCCACTTACCTCCTAGTGGAGGTAGAGGGGTGTGGGCTGAGGCTCCTGAGGCTGAGGTGGTTCTTCTCTCTCCACCGGAATAAAGTTAGTGTGCCCCATGTCAGTGGCTGGAGCTTTACTTTGCTTCCAGTGCCCCCTGCTCACTCCCGACTTTCCATCTGGGCAGTCAGGTGCAAGAGGCACAGAGGATTGTAATAAAGTCTACAGAGACCTGTCATGGCCACCATTTTGGCCTATGTGAACCACTCTAGGGGGGTAGGGGGCGGAGCTCTCAGCCAGCGGTCCCTGTCCCAACTGTCTCAGTCCACGACAATGCGGCATGAACATCCAGGTGGCTGCATCAGAATTAGACCAGAATGCGCTGGGCTGACGGGGGTGCACCAATCAGGTGGGCCTGGGGGAGTTGTTAGGGTAAAGAGAGAAGCATCATGTCTGGGAATGATCAGGGAAGGTTATCAAATTTTCAAAATAGATCTAGATGATTCCTTGCCCCTTCATTCTGGTCATTACTTGAGAAGATGGTCGCTTTCCGGAACAGCCACATTCAGTGATCAACATGACTTAGTCAAGCATGTGACCAGGAGGAGACCAAAGTCAGATGTCTTCGAGTCAGTTTTTGAAGAGACTGATCCAGTGCTTGACAATGCCTGGTGCCTGTGGATGGCAGCAGCATGGAAGGTCATCTGTCCACTCCTGAGTGGTTTCCTTGACAGAAGGTGTTCCATTGTCAGACACCAAACAGAAAGTAAGAAACAAGTGGCCTGGTGGTATGTCTGAAGTTGGCTGACCAGACTGGGACAGTAACAACATAACCTGGAACAGTGTCAGCCCTGAGTGGAGGTCAGAGGTCCAACACAGTCAGTCTTCCAGGAGCAGGGGAGGGGGGCCTTGCCCAGGGAAATGTGGCCTCCTGAGATACCAACTGAACTAAGAGATAACTGGACAATAAAACACCTGCATGCAGTGAGTGGCAGCTCTGTGTCAGAAACAGGGTTTCCTTTGTGTTCATGTTGTGATGGTGGATGTGCTGCCATGCCCAGTGTGAAGGTAAATTCAGGCAGCCTGGTGGTTATGTGGCCAGTGCCATCTGGATCAGCAGCTCATTCTAGCTGGTCTCATCAAAACAGGTCCACACTGTGGGCATATACCTGAGTGACTCAAGTGGTCCCATCAGCTGCATGATTTGTTTCCATGGTCTCTAGACCCACAAAGCAGTGCCTTTTATCTGCTTGTCTAGTTTTTTCAAGTGGCAAACCAAATAGCTAGGCCACTGGCAACAGCCTAAGAGTTGGGAAGAATGGAGCAGGCATTACTAAGGGAAGTAGCAGTTATAGATGAGAATGGCCTTGAGCTCTGCCCACTGGGTGGAGAACCACGCCCGTCTTTGGCCCTGTCTCATTGGAGCTGAGATGGAACAGCTGTAGCAAGCCAGAGAGCACTCTCGGTCTCAGCTCAGCCAAATCATCAGTGAACCAGGCTCAGGGATTTAAGGAACTTTGATGAATTGTGTGCTGTTCCTACCGAGCATCAGCTTTGCTTCAGGTGCATGAGTGAGGGATAAATTTCCTGCTCTTTAAAGACAACCCTTCCTAAGGGTTTTCCTTCTACTCAGTGCCTCAACTTCCCTTTCTCAAGATCACTTGGATAAGGGAAAACTGCTGTCTCTCTGCACTGCCTGACTGAGGTAGCATTGCAGTTGAAATGAAAAATGGACAGCTGCAAACTTTCCATGTAAAGTGCAGTGCTGCTGGGGTCAGACTGGGCGTGTTCCTGGATACACTACATCCGTTTCACAAGCAAGGCTTGCCGGGCTCTTCCCATCCTTTAGTCCTTAAGCCTAAGCTGGCCCACCCCAAATGTGAGTGTTGGACCACATATGAGCATCACAGGGCTTTCCTGGAGCAGGCACTCAGCTTAGCAAGACCCCATCATAAGTTGATGTCTGCTTTGCAAAAGGATGTAGCTGGGGGCCCAGTCAGGGAGCACAAGACCTTGAGGGGTGCAGCTGGGTGGAAGCTGCCTCCCTTTCTGGGCTCCCATCATTAAAACCGTCAGCCACAGAGACTTGAAGCTCAAAGGGGTCGTGAGGGTCACCAGGTCTCCAGGGTAGAGCATACCTCATTGCCTGCTGGACAGCTTTCAACAGTTTCCACCCTGGGGTCCTACCCCAGCATGCTGATTCACAGGATATGTGATATAAAGACTGAAGAGAATGTCCACGTGGGGCACATGCTGTTCCCATGATGCAAAGAGGCAGGTACAGTGCGGGGTCTCCTTTCTGTTAGGAGGTGGTGCAAAGAGACAGAAGTATTTCCTTCTCTGAGTGACCCTGAGGAGGGGAAGCTAAGGCACTGAGGGGGAGCAAAACCCTTAGGAGCGGCTGGCTCTAGAGCAGGAGGGCACTAGGCCAGTGAGGGCACGGAGGCCAGTTTGGGCCGGAAAACAGTTTTGATTGTGGTGAAGGTACAGGAGAGTAGTTAAATGCTGATGGGAAGACACTAGAACAAACTTTTTTTTTTTTTTTTTTTTTTTAAATGGAGCATTTGAAGACCTGGAGAAAAAATAGAACATTTTCCAATGTAGCTGGTCAGTATTTATTTAGGATTAGAACCCAGAGAGGATGGTTTCGTCATATCGTTCCTTAGATTAAAAAAAGTATACATCCAAGAGGCAAAAACACATTTTATCACTTAAATCTTTTCGCTTTAACTTGTTTTGAGAAGCAGTAGAAAGGTAGAACGAACCCATGGGAAGGGTTCATCACTTGGATCTCAAAACTAGGCTGCATTTTCAGTTCAATAACAAATGGCAATTGATGGCAATAGTCTCTCAGTGTAATACATTTTAATCTCCCAATTTAACTGGCCTGAGTTCTTAATAACTAGTCATTTCTTTCTAAATTACCTGCCAATTTTCCAGATGTGCTCAGACCTTTCTAATCGATTTGACATCGTTTATTTCAGGTTATAAGTTACACATCACCATTACAATGTCTGTTGACTCATTCAGCTCTTTTGCAGCATGCAGTAACCTTCAGGAGATTGTGCTAAAATGTGTAGTAACTAAGCTCTACTGGTGCTTTATGCTGTACCTCAAAATAAGGTGGTTTCCAATATCCTCATTTAATGAGTATGAAGTATGTAAGTACATATTGAAGAGTCTTGGAAGTAACCAAAATGGAAAATAACCGGACTATAAAACTCAGTTAATATATTGGGTAGATGCTTATATAAGTAGAAGACACATATACAGATTTCTCTAAAATGCTAAAGTCAGCTAAAGACTGTTACTCATATTCAAAATACAAGTATGTAAGAGAACACCATGCCACGCTGGATAATCACAGAAGACAGAATGTATTGGTTTACGCTGACTTTAAAAAGTCACTGGAGAACGTTGTTCTGACAAGGCTGATTTAGACAGTAAACAATGATCTACTTCCATTATTGTAGAACAGATATCCCTGAGATCTAGGTTAACAAGCTATAAAGTACATTTTTATTGCTCTAAGCAGCAACTCAGAATAGTCTGAAGTAAAACACTTCTATTTTTAAACTACCATAACATTTAAAGCTGGGTTTTCAATTTGTCAAACTATCTTAAAAACTGAATATAATAGCCTGATTAGTGGCAAGAAGAATTCGAGGAAAGATTTTTTAATGGATCAATGATGTAGAAAATTTGGTATCATCTGAACAGACTTAATATAGAAAGTATATTATAGAATAACATACAGTTCTTCATGACTTTAACCACCTTGATGAATAACAGCCCAAAATATGCATCAAAAACCTGAGAGTTATAATGGCTTACTGGGTAAGATGAATACTTGGTCCAACCCAGTTTTCTCCCTCTCATAGTGTCAGGATTGTGTTGCTAAAATAATGCTCATTTTTTGATAATTTTACGCTTCCCTATCACAGAGGAATTGAGCCTAATGCCAGAAATTAGCTTAATCAGAGAGTTCCAAATCTGATCCCATGGCCACATGACTGATACCCTGAAATATAAACCTATGCTCTCTTTCCTTGTGAATTCCTGTAAATCCTGACCTTCCTTCCTATTTGGTCAGCAGCTAGGTCTGGTTGCCTCAGGGAAGGGTTTTTCAGGAGAAAATTAGAGAAAAGAGTCTTGCCCTTTAAATTCCTGGCTATTGGGTTTTCCAAAGCAGAAGGTTGCCTAATGGGAGCCAGGGCCCATATGAAAATGATTGCTATAGAAATGCTTCTGACCCCAGCAAACCCAGGCAGGGGAGGACCAAGTGTGTCTTCAGAAAGAGACTCTGCTCTAATCGCCTTTTCTCTCCACCTTTCCTATGTGCTGAGATCAAGGAGTGGAAGTGACATCAGCCTAACAGCCAAAGGATCTGTAACCTCTGTCCTCGGAAAACCCAGAGAGAGAGAGACTCCAAATGTCCCGCCAGCCAGCAGGGCTTGGCAGCAGTTGGAGTTGAAATGACTGTGCCTTATCTCCAAGCAGACAAGTCCAAGGTCTCTGAGAATTGCCGAGCCCCAGCAGCAGCCCAGTGATCCTATGGATGCAAGAGTGGGGCAGAGACTAGAGTTTCCTGGAGCTCCAGCAGGAGGCCTCGTGCCTTAGGTTGGCGCCACATGCAGAAAGAGCCGCTGGACCCAAATGGACTTTTGTCTGGATGTGAGGGTTGCGGCCAAGGCTCCAGGATGCAAAGTGCTCATCTCAGTGATGGCCAACACGGACATCCCACAGATGAGGATGACACCCCCAGCCCACCCTCACCACTACAGACACCCCCTAGATGAGGATGAGACCACTCCAGCTCACCCTCACCAGTATGGACACCCCCCAGATGAGGACGAGACCCCCCAGCCCACGCTCACCAGCATATGAGGAAATGACGTTCATCTCCTCCTGAGGATGCTGCAATAAGGCGCCATCTTTGGAAGCAGACAGTAGCCCTCACCACATATTGAAACTGCTGGGAACTTGATCTTGGACTTACCACCCCCAGAACTGGGAGAAATAAATGCTCGTTGTTTATAAATTACCCAGTATTTTGTTATAGCAGCATAAGCAGACAAAGACAGTCACCAAGACTGAGGACTGAGCCTCACCCACCCTCAGGGTCTGGGTGCTGAGTCACCAAGACCAAAGACCAGTCTCTTACCCAGCCTTTGGGACTGGGCACTCTGCAAACCGGTCCAGTGGCTCAACCTAACCCTAGGGAATGTATTTAAGGAGGGAGGCAGGGCGAGGTCAAAACTTTCTGGGATTGTCTCAAGATTCAAGTTCAATTTAGATAAGAAATAGTTATATTTCTTAAGACTTCATATTGCATCCTGAGATAACTTCACCCTGATATATTAGTTTTTTCACTCTGAATTTTGGTGGGAAGTTTGACAAGGACATGTCCACATAAGTATTACTATGGGATTACCTTAACGGTTACAGAAATCACATGCAATACAATACCAAAAACATCTGTGGTCACGTGAACCAAGCGAGCCCATCTGCAGAGCTGTACCCACTATTAATTTTTTCACTAAAATTCCAAAGAATACATTGGAAGTCACCTTTCCATTATCCACACAAGCTTTCTCTTAATTTGCAAAGATGGAGCTATCTAGGAGGAACTTGCTTCAGCCTGGCCATTGCTAAAGAACACATCCACAAGGTGGAAACCAACCATTCAGACATAATTGGGGGCCAGGCGCAGTGGCTCATGCCTGTAATCCCAGGACTTTTGGAGGCCAAGGTAAACGGATCACCTGAGGTCGGGAGTTCAAGACCAGCCTGGCCTTATGGTGGTGAGCCCATGGTGGTGAGGCCTCATGGTCAAGACAGACATGGTGAAACCCCATCTCTACTGAATATACAAAAAATTAGCTGGGTGTGGTGGTGTGTGCCTGTAATCCCAGCTACTCGGGAGGCTGAGGCAGAAGAATTGCTTGAACCTGGGAGGCAGAGGTTGCAGTGAGCTGAGATCACACCACTGTACACCAGCCTGGGCAACAGATTGAGACTCTGTCTCAAAATAATAATAATAATAATAACCGGGTTGCATAATTATTGTATGGACAACATTTATCTTTTCTCTTAGAAATTTAAATTTAAAAAATTAGTGATATCTAGAATTTTGGGTTCTTGTTCCTGCATGTTTTCCTCCAGGAAAAAGCAAATGAATGTGTCTAATACTTAGAAGAGAGTAGACACTGACAACTCTTCTCTAGATTTATGTAACAAAATAAGACCTCAAAATCAATTTCATCTCTGTGACATAAAAATAAATGGTCAAAACTTCAGAAAACAGCATAACTTGAAAACTGTAAAAAAAAATTCCTTCAGTCCAATGAGCCGAATGGCTACGGAAAATGTTTTCTGATTCTATTCCTCATGTTGCTGCTGCCACACCAATGAGAGTCCCACTGGAGGGGTCAATGAACAGATAGATCTCTGACCTTTCCAGGAGATGCGTGCCATGTGATTATATGAAGTCAGGTAAGATTTCATCAAGTCCACAGGATACATAAGAATGAAACAGGTTTTTGAAAAGGAAAAGCCGGAATAAATGAGGACAGAAGAGTGGCCCAGGAGGAAAGAGATGGATGATGAGAAGGCCGAGGAGAAGGACCCGGCTTTCCCAGCCCGAGAATGACTAGCCAGAGACACTGCAGGAGAGCCACAGCAGAGACTTGTTCAGAAAGAGAAGTTAGAAAAGAGCTTCCAAGGCCAGGCGCGATGCCTCATGCCTGTAATCCCAGTGCTTTGGGAGGCCAAGGTGGGTAGATCATGAGGTCAGGAGTTCAAGATCAGCCTGGCCAAGATGGTGAAACTCTGTCTTTACTAAAAATATTAAAAATTAGCTGGGCGTGATAATCCCAGCTACTCAGGAGGCAAATAAATGTAATGTGTGATCTGGACTAGATTCTGAATCAGAAAGAACTTACAACGAATGAAAAATTGGAAACATTTGAATTTAGAATGACCACCAAATAACAATATTGTAGCAATATTAAATTTTCAGAATTTGATAAAGTAACTTTATGTAAAAGAATGTCCTTGGTTTTAGGAAATGCACTCTAAGACAGGGAGGAAGGATCATAATGTCTGCAAGTTATACTCTCAAATGATTCAGCAAACAGTAATAATTATTTTATATATACACACACACATATATGCATGTGTATGCATGCACACACACACACACACATGCAAGTCAGCTCTCATTATTTGTGGTAAAGTCACCAGGAACACTGAATGAGCCAATACTGCTCCTCAGGGAAACACAGGTTGGTTCCCACAAACCTCTGGTCACATTTTCATCAACGATCAATACATAATTCAGTTTTATACATGTTTCTGTTCAAAGACACCTTATCTGGGTCAGGCGCAGGGGCGCATGCCTGTAATTCCAGCACTTTGGGAGGCCAAGGCGGGCAGATCGCTTGAGGTCAGGAGTTCAAGACCAACATGGCCAATATGGTGAAACCTTATCTCTACCAAAAAATACAAAAATCAGCCAGGTGTTGTGGCACGCTCCTAAAACCCCAGCTACTTGGGAGGCTGAGGCAGGAGAATCGCTTGAACCCAGGAGGCAGAGGTTGCAGTGAGCCAAGGTCACGCCATTGCACTGCAGCCTGGGTGACAGAGCAAGACTCCATCTCAAAAAACAAATAATAATAATAACAATAAAAAGAAAGTTCCCAGAAAATAAAAAAGGTTAGTCAAAAGGCCAAACTCCGCAGAGCATTGAAAGCAAACCATGTTTTGTTCATGGTTTATAATCCCTGCAGTGTTTTGTGCAATATTGTACACAGAGGAACCTCTACAAGGGTATGAAGACCAAACTTCCATGCAGAAAATTATGGTATTATGATGATGGTGGCTTTTTTAATGGGCAAGTGACGTGGGTCACATTGAGCCCCCAACTTCACTTCTAAAGTGAAGCAGGGTGCTGAATAAATGTGTATTGAGAAACCCAGAGCAGAGAACTTCTGTTCGTTTAAGTGTAAGTGGCATGGCACAATTTCAGTACGTTACACGGGCTGGGTTCATGTTATGTTAATAGATGAGCTTGGGCCCCTGAAATCTTGGTTTGACCTTGCTGGAGTTTTAGTGCTGAGATTTTTAGGTTTAGAGATTTTTAGGTTTATCATTGGAGAGTTGGCAAAATACACATAAATGCCAACCACCACACACAGGCATACACATATCACTCCGCATAAGAGACGGTAACATGTTAACACCATTATTTTCTATTTCAGGTTTACCATAAACACTATTGTGTTCAAATTTAGTACAAAACATTTACACCACGTACTGCTAGTAACTAAAATTCATGAAGTAGTCATAAGTGGCTTGTTTAATTTTTTAAAAAAATTCGTTAGGAAATAATTTCATATTTACAAAAATAGTAGAGATAACATCCATATCCCATTCACCCTTTACCCAGATTTACCTACTGTTAACATTTGACCCTATTTGCTTTGTAATTAACTGTCTATATCTATCATTTATATTTGTGTGCAAGTATGTATGTATTTTTATGCAGATAAACCCTTGAACGACACAAATTTGAACTGCCCAGGTTCACTTATACATGGATTTTTTTCAATAAACATACTGGAAAATTTCTTGGTGATTTGTGACAGTTTGAAAAAACTTACAAATGAACCTTCTAGCCTAGAAATATTGGGGAAAAAACATAACAAAAAGTGCAGGGCGCAGTGGCTCACTCTTGTAATCCCAGCACTTTGGGAGGCCAAGGCAGGCAGATCGCTTGAGCCCAGAATTTCAAGGACAGTCTGGGCAACATGGTGAAACCCCATCTCTACAAAAATTAGCCAGGTGTGGTGGCATGCCTGTGGTCTTAGCTACTTGGGGGACTTAGGCGGGAGGCTGAGGTGGGAGGATCGCTTGAGCCTGGGAGGTAGAGGCTTCGGTAAGCTACAATAGTGTATTACACTCCAGCTTGGGCGACAGAGTGAGACCCTGTCTCAAAATAACGAAAGTTAAATATGTTATGAATGCATATAATATATGTAGATAGCAGTCGATTTATGTGTTAATCACCTGTTTATGTTATTGGTGAAACTTTCAGGCAACAGTAGGGTATTAGTAGTTAAATTTTGGGGGAGTCAAAAGTTCTATGTGGAATGTGGATTTCTGACTGTGTGCCTCTAACCCCTGCATTGTTCAAGGGTCACCTGCATGTGTGTATGTAGATATATACATATGCATGTGCGTGCGTGCGTGCACACACACACACACACATGCACACAGTTTTTGAAAAATCGTTTGATGCCTTCTGAACCACTTGATGTTTGCTCCTGCTGAATATAAATCATATGTACTGGACTTACCCTGAGACTGGAAAATATTTAAAAAACTGATAAAATTAAAGATGTGATTAAAAAGAGGGTAATAAATATAAAATCATTCTCTAAACTTGTTAACATTGTGAGCATCATGTAAATAAGCAGAGACTGAGTGATCCATGCCATGAGAGGAATGAAAGGGGAGCTTACATTTATTGGACATTTGTAATGTGCCAGATATTTGGTATGCCATCAGCAAATATGTCTTTGTAATTCTGTGAACTCACACTTTTAAAATCTAATACATTAATTAGAGGCCAGCTAAATAGGCAGCAGGCCCCAACAAGCTGTGTCATGAGAGCTGAAAGGAAAACTCTTTCCTGGATATTTCATGTGCCAGACAGTTTATGTAACATCAGCAAATATGCCTTTATAATTATGTGAAATCACACTTTAAAAAAAATCTAACAAATTAGTAGTCAGCTAAAAAAAAAAAAAAAAAACCAACCTGGTAGTGACAGAATGACCCATAGAACTTTAATTCTGATTTTTAATCATATAAAAATTAGTTTCATTTAGTAAATAATCACCGAATGCATATTGTCAGACACTGCTCCAAGGCTGACGATGCAACAGGGAGGAGAACTCGAGGTGCCCCTGCCAGTGAAGGTCACAGCGCAGACAGTACAGCTCTGAGAGCACAGCTCAAGCCGGGCTGAGGGTTTCCATCATTTGCTAAGCACTCATACAAATGCTATTGCCCCATCTTCAAAATGATCTAGTCAGGGTTTCTGAAGATTTGGGAAATAACACTTCAGGGTAAGCCTGCTGAAGTGGGGAAGAGGCAAGTGAGCGCAATGGAAATAATTCATGAAGGTCAGAAACGGCTTCCTGGACAGTCAGGTTAGTTTGAAATCCAAAGACATGTTGGTAGGATGGGGTTGGGGGATGCATAGAAATGACCTGGACAAGGCCCTGGATGTAGAGAATGGTTGTCTTCAGGTGTGATGTTCAGAGTTGAGTCTCATGAGAACCCAGCTTGCCTACTCCTCAGGGTTCATACCCAGGAGGTGAGCTTTGTTCACTCAAGATGACAAACTTAAAGAGCCCCTGAGGTCTACACACCCTTCCTCTTATAATTTTCCCACATATCCAAGGCATTTTATAATTCTTACGTTCAAGAATTTACCACAGACTTGCCACTGACTCCATCTATCTAAAGTCTTGGTAGAGAGAGCCCCTGGGTCTCTGTTCTCAGTGGAGAGCACCCTTGGGTCTCTGTTCTTGGCGGAGAGTGCCCCTGGGTCACTGGTCTTGGTAGAGATCATACCCTGGTCTTTGTTCTTAGTGGAGAGTGCCCCAGGGTCTCTGTCCTTAGTGGAAGAGTGCCCCCCCCACCCCAATCTCTAGTCTTGGTGGAGAGGACCCTGGGGTCTCTGTTCTTGGTGGAGAGAGGCCCTGGATCTCTGTTCTTGGTAGAGAGCGCCCCCTGGTCTCTGGTCATGGTGGAGAGCGTACCGCGCCCCAGTCTCTGGTCTTGGTGGAGAGCACCCCAGCATCTCTAACCTTGGTGGGGAGCGCCCCCTGGATCTCCGTTCTTTGTGGAGGGCAGCCCACTGTCTCTGGTCTTGGTGGAGAGCTTCCCTGGGTCTCTGGTCTTGGTGAAGAATACCCCTAGGTCTCTGGTCTTGGTGGAGAATACCCCCGGGTCTCTGGTCTTGGTGGAGAGCACCCCCAGTCTCTGGTCTTGGTGGAGAGCACCCCGGGTCTCTGGTCTTGGTGGAGAGGACCCCGGGTCTCTTGTCTTGGTGGAGAGTGCCCCCGGGTCTCTAGTTTTGGTGAAGAGTGTTCCCTGTGTTTCTTCAGCCACGTGAACAGCCACAAATCTCCTCTTCGCAAATCTCTTGAACATGATGATTGGAAACACACTTTAACACCCTAGTCACATGCAGTTGCTGGAGCATTGATACCCATCTCTCTGCCCTTCTAATTTAAATTTCCCACAGGACTTGGGTCATTAATACAGTTTTTAAAAAAATAAACATCTACCTTTTGCGTGGGTTTATGTAGGACTTAGGCATGAAACCTAGGCCTCATTTATAGCCCCAAAAGAAAACAGGTTCATTAAGGAGCAATCATCATTGAAAGTTTGCTCATTTTGAAGACAACCATCAGGCAGCCCCTGAAGTAAGGCTCTCAGCCAAAACTGCCAGGTGGTTTAAAGTTTATAAACACTTCCAATAGGCAAAATCCAAAGAATAAAGTATATGCACTGAGGCTGGCTGAGGCTGTGGTCCACACACCGGCTCATTCAATCCAGTTTTATTCCCGGATACCATTGCCAGCATCACTGTTAGCAACTACCAAGACCAGGACAATGACATGCACATCTACAGAAGATCCTGACTATCTGTGTCTTTCCGTAGACATAAATGTACAGACAGAGCACGGCTCTGTGCACACATCCAGCACATCTAACACAGTGCGGCTGCCACGCCCTGAACGATGCAACCCTGGCACATGCTTTGCTACACAACGTGGATCTGGCTGGTGTGAAATGTAGCCTTGCCCACGTGCAGCCACAGTCAGATGAAAGCGATGTGTAGTTTTAGGGTATCTTGGAAGACGATTTCAGATCGGTGGAATTTATTTTTTACTGCTTATTTTTGTAATATGTATGAGGTGCAACAGTTTATAGAAATTTAAGATACTTTTTATTCTAAAAGGAATATAAATTTTCATTTTATCTTTTCTAAAGCATTCTTGTTTAATAGTCATGGCTGATCTTACTATATATATAACTTAGTGTTGCCTGAAAGATACGAAGCATTATAATTTTCTATTTTTGTTTACAAACACACAGAACCTTGGCTGTATGCCACCTTCTACCTCAGATATTCAAAACACTACAAGGAACTCATTCTTCTGCAGTATACTGTGGGATAGACCCTGTTTTTTTTGTTATTGTTGTTTCTTTGCTCTTTCTATAATAAACAGAAATACACGCTGGAGTTGCAATACATCTAACAAAGGTCCTAAGTGAATCTACCAAAAACCAATGCCGCGTAAGTGATCATTCTCTCATGTAGATTCCAGTGAGGGGCCTGGTGACATCATCCTCAAATTCTCAAGTAAGCAACAGTCTTTTATGTGACAGATGTTAAATAAATGTTTGCTGCATTGTCTTGAAATCCAACATTTCTTAGGGTTGCTACATTTTATATAGGGACAACAAACCGAGCTGCAACTAAAGGGCAGAAGATCAGGCCTTCCCTCTTCCCAGTACAGGCCTGCTGGCTGAAATTCATTTCCACAGAAGGGGGTGTTGGAGGCAATCACTTCTCACAGGATCCCCATATACATGTCTGTTTTCTCCCCTGTGCTCAGCCTCCCTCTGGTTCCAAGGTGTGGTTTGACCTTGACACAGAAGCAAAAGGAGACTGCCCTGTACTCACCACATGCCGGGTGCTCTGCGAAGTACCTAAGAAATATATCCCCTCACACATTCTCACAGGTGCTTTTTGAGAGAGGTGTTTTGTAGATACATCAGGAAATCCTTATAAATATATCAGCTACTTCTCTTTGAAGAAGAAGCAACTCCTTCAAGTTCCCTGCCCTCTTCAATTCACTGGATGGCCCTGGAAGGCTGCTTGGGCACCCACAGTCTGCCTCATCTCCTGGAAGACTGAATCCTGCTCTCTGTCTTACTCACTGTTCTATCTGCACAGCCACCTCAGGGCCTGGCCCACAGCACGTGTTCAATAAATATTTGTTGAAGGAATGAATTAATGAATGAAGCCTCCTATTTACCCTAACCACTGAGTAAAACCTTTGCTAGATTAACTTCTTATGTCCTACATTGGATTGATTTAAAAATCTGTATATGGTACCATCTATATTAGTGTAGATGAACAGAAGAGATCAGTTTTAGCACCAACTGTCCCCTGCCCCCTCAATGATTCCTAAACACAGAATCTGGGTATCTAGATAGAGACATGAATATCAGGCCAACTGGGCCAAAAATCACATGGTGGCAATGTTACTTTTTGCCCAATAGATAATGAACTTTTAAAACTGAATTTCTGGAGCAAGAAGGGGAGTTACATGGATAGTTTTACTGTGTTACCTTCTGTGCTATATTCTCCCTTCATTAAAGGATGATTTCTACAGAACAGATTCTTTTTTTTTTTTTGAGACGGAGTCTCACTCTGTCGCCCAGGCTGGAGTGCAGTGGCCGGATTTCAGCTCACTGCAAGCTCTGCCTCCCGGGTTCACGCCATTCTCCTGCCTCAGCCTCCCGAGTAGCTGGGACTATAGGCGCCCCCCTCTTCGCCCGGCTAGTGTTTTTGTATGTTTTAGTAGAGACGGGGTTTCACCATGTTAGCCAGGATGGTCTCGATCTCTTGACCTCGTGATCTGCCCGTCTCAGCCTCCCAAAGTGCTGGGATTACAGGCTTGAGCCACCGCGCTCGGCTCTACAGAACAGATTCTATAAACTGTTAATGAAGGTTAAAATGGGTTACGTCTCTTCATGCACAATTGGAAATAAAGTATGGATTTTATAATATATTTTACATGAAGCTTGATATTGTTCTTATGAATTGATAAAGAATTACATGGGGGGTTAATTTTTGAGGACCACCATATAAACTGAGAAGCTTTTTAAAGGCAAGGAAGACATTTAGACTGTATTGAAGCACCCTGAGAGTCCTCCTTTGTAAGCAATTACAATACATATTACAAAAAAGTAATATTTAGTAAATAAAAATTTAAGTAGTACTGAAATTTTATTATTACATACAAAGAACCATTCTATAATAGCAACAATATTTTTAGAAGATAAACTAAGAAAAGCAAGACATCTTTAAACTTATCACCATAGTTATTCACTTCATTCAGATTTACAATAATGCGGGGCTTATGCACATACATTCACCTTAACATACTACGAATCACAGTAAACTACCACTAGCAGCAACATATTGGGGAAGTCAGAGGATTTTTAATTTGTCCCTTATGTGTCAGCTCTATTTCCAAACTCAAAGGCCAGAACAATTCCAAATTTCCCTAGTACTATTTTTTAAAAGCTTAATGTGTAACATGGGTAGCCATCTGTTGTTCTGCTCTCTTTTTGTTGGGGGGATGAGTGTCAGGTGGCTCTAGTTGGCCATCTTGCTGATGTCATTCTTCGAATCCAAGTAACTATTTCACTACACATAGAGATAGGCAGGTACAGATGAGAAAAAGATTCAGTCTATTCAATATTTGTAACGGCATTGAACACTCTAAAATAGTAAAATAGATTTTATTTGTTAAAAGTTTCTCATTATTACTTTATTCAAAAAAGAATTCATTATTAAGATGGCTACATTGGTGTGTTTTTTTGCTTAGTGAAGAAACATTAAAATTAAGTTTATAATAATTTTCTTATTCACATATATGACTTTTAAAACTGTTGTTATAATTTAATATCTCATTTCTGTGTCATAATGTTAATTTTAATTATGTTGTAAAATGTGAATTGTGATATTGCATCTTACAGTAATAGGAACAAACATTCAAAGTTATTATTCTAATTCCCCTAATATAAAAAAAGTCACAGAATTTTAATCTACTATTATTACTATGCTTTTTGCTCATACTATTTATAATTCACAGGTATATTTTAAATTTAGTATTTACATAGTTAAATGAAACTACCTCTCACCTTAGGTAAAGCTCCAAAAATAATGTTGTAAGAAATAATTCATAGCAGTCAACTTAGTTACCATGGTGATGGTTGCTATCTAACAGTTTGGGGATAGGAACTTGTTCATTGGTAACTATAATTCCATAAAGGGAGACCATGAATCTTTACGTTTTTAATGGAAAGCAAAATCCCTTCTGAGACGTTTTAGGCATATTGACTCTTCTGTGTGGGACAAGAAGAGGGATGCCTTTTCTGAACCAAAGGACATTGCACCATGTCTTCCCTAAAACATTTCTATCAGATATAAAACATTTATTATATATTTGGTCCCAATAAGCCCACATCTGACTGAAGCCTCCTGAAATTTTTTTCCTCTTATTAAACATTTTTTATTTTGGGAAATAGTTATTTTCCTTTCTTTTTTTTTTTTTTTTTTTACTATTATACTTTAAGTTCTTGGATACATGTGCAGAACGTGCAGGTATGTTATATAGGTAGACATGTGCCATAGTGGTTTGCTGCACCCGTCAATCCATCATCTACATTAGGTATTTTTCCCAGTGTTATCCCTCCCCAGCACCCCACTCCCAAAAGGCCTGGTGTATGATGTTCCTCTCCCTGTGTCCATGTGTTCTCATTGTTCAACTCCCACTTATGAGTGAGAACATGTGGTGCTTGTTTTTCTGATCCTATGTTAGTTTGCTGAGAATGATGGTTTCTGACTTCATCCATGTCCCTGCAAAGGACATGAACTCATTCTTTTTTATGGCTGCATAATATTCCACAGTATATTTGTGCCACATTTTCTTTATCCAGTCTATCACTGATGGGCAGTTGGGTTAGTTCCAAGTCTTTGCTATTGTAAATAGTGCTGCAATAAACTTACATGTGCGTGTGTCTTTATGGTAGAATGATTTATAATTCTTGTGTATATACCTAGTAATGGGATTGCTGGGTCAAATGGTATTTCTGGTTCTAGATCCTTGAGGAATCGCCACACTGTCTTTCACAATGGTTGAACTAATTTAAACTCCCACCAACAGTGTACAAGTGTTCCTATTTCTCCACATCCTCTCTAGCATCTGTTGTTTCCTGATTTTATTCTAACTGGCATGGACCCCTTCCTTACACTTTATACAAAAATTAGCTCAAGATGGATTAAAGACTTAAATATCAGAACTAAAACCATGAAAGCCTTAGAAGAAAATCCAGGCAATACCATTCAGGACATAGGCATGGGCAAGGACTTCATGACTAAAACACCAAAAGCAATGGCAACAAAAGCCAAAGTTGACAAATGGGATCTAATTAAACTAAAGAGCTTCTGCACAGCAAAAGAAACTATTATCAGAGTGAACAGGCAACCTACAGAATGGGAGAAAATTTTGCACTCTATCCATCTGACAAAGGACTAATATCCAGAATCTACAAGGAACTTAAACAAATTTACAAGAAAAAAACAAACAACCCTATCAAAAATTGGGCAAAAGATATGAATGGACACTTCTCAAAAGAAGGCATTATGTAGCCAACAAACATACAAAAAAAAGCTCATCATCACTGGTCATTAGAGAAACGCAAATCAAAGCCTCCTGAATATTAAAGTGGTATCATGTAAACCATAAAGAGAGAAAAGGTCACAGAGTTCAGCCTCTCCCGGATCCTGCTGGCAGTTGCTGATGCCATATTCTCTCCTGTGTTACTAGAGGGCAGCAAGAAGAGAGAGTGATGGTTTCCAGTGGAATCTTGTGGCCTCGGCCTCCTTTCCCACTCTTGACCTCCTCCTTGTCAGAAGAAAGCTTCAGAGTAGTGTAAAGTCTCCCTCAAATCCACCTACAATGAGGTTCCACTTGTCATTGCTTTCTTTGGAGATTAACCTCCTAGGATGGTGACCACGACTATTGAAACGCTACCCTCCAGATGGCTGCACCCACAGGAGAACAGTGATACCCAGGAAGCATGCATGGTTATAGGATGGAGGAGGGGGTGGTGAAGGAACAGACCTGGGAGTCCTTTTGTAATCTTCGGCTCTATCTAGGGAAGGAAATGTATAAACATTTTCTTTCTCAACACTGTTAACTTCAGACAAGCATGATGTAGAACAACTGGAGACAGACACAGGAGCTCAAGCTCCAGGGAAATAGAAAAATTATTTCCAGTAAGCATTTAGAAGATCATACTGGAGGAAGGAAACCTCCCTGGAAATACAACTAATGAAGACTATTTAAATACAAAATTTGGAGCATTAGTGGACTGCCAAGTTGATAACTCCATGCATTTAATGTTATACACCCCAAGTCAAGGACACAATTATTGCAGCAGAATTTTTGGGGGAAAACCAGCTTTGGACATAGACTCTATGTCACTTAGAGGAAAAGGACAAGTGGTTAATGTACAACCTAAGTGAAACAAAAACTTACAGAATAATAAAGATGACATTTCTTGCAGTCAGTCACTTTTGGCTAAGAGTTTTCAAAATGTTTAATGAGAAAAGATGGAGGATGTCCAAACACCATACTACACAGGAGGTGCACGTGAAGGAAGCACATGTGTGTGAATGTCTATGTATGAATATAAATCCCTCCGTCCGGTGTTGAAGGATTGAGTGTGTAGTTAGATGATGCCGTTGTAGCACATGTAGTGCTACCGTGAAGGGCAATGCTCAGAGTATATACTGCCAGATCGTTCGCTGATCAACAATCGAAGTGACATCACGAGCATGGATCATCATGACTCTCCAACAGAGTTGAGTGATGAGGAAACATTTGATATCTTATGATGAAGTGAGTTGAAAATTATAAATGCGATGATGAAGTTAACAGTGTGATATTAGTTAATACGACATGTAGTGTCACTAGATGGGGGGAGAGTAAAGCAATGATGTGATTTAAGACGTGAATAGTTAAGATGAGGCAGAAGACTGAATCATGCTTTCGTGTGAAGAGGGGAAATACTATCGCAAGGTCGCGAGACTAGTAAATGTGAAAATGGGAATGATCTGATGCAGGCCATGCATACACATAGAAGACAGTCCTAAACCTAAGAACATGTATCACGATACAATACTCTCAGCATATTAATTCCAACGATAGCTTCTGGCACTGGATAATTCGACCCTGGCTCCTCCCCCACTAGACAAACTGTGTAAAATCTAATCCCACATTGGAGCGTCATCAGGCAAAGATTTAGGAAAGAGGCCAGCCTTTCGGCCAGTCATGTCTCCAATCTGTGACCTCCCGGAGATCTGCGTGAACTGACTGGGGGCCATTTCCCAGATCTGTGATTTGGCTGGCTCTGTTTGCGCGGTCCTTGCCTCCGTGAACAGAGCCCCTGTTCACTCAAGAAGAAGATGGATAATGTGGATCCAGCACCCAAGTCCAGCTCAAAACCCTAAATGATATATTTAAAGGACATTCCAACAGTCAACAAACGGTAGGCAAAATTGGCACTAAAGTGAAGGGAAGATTAAAATAGTTTGTCATTAAATAAAAGTTCTAAGCCATCTCGAGAATTTGGAGGGGAATAAAGCAGCAAAAAACTCAACATTTGACACCCTAACATTTATGTGAGGCATATATATATATAATATATTACATAATATATACATATATATATATATTTTTTCTCCCTCATGTTTTGCCCTGATCTGTCTGGTTTGGAATACAAAACAATTGTAAACCGATTCATTCCAATATTGAGTTTATGCAAATTCCTGAAATAATCAATATTGTTAATGTGAGGTCTAACATGGAAGTGTACAATCAGAAGCACTGCTCATTTGTAAGCAATAAAATCTGTTTGTAGCTTGGTTTTGTTTATTGAAAAGAAGATAACTTGAGTTACAAGAAATCTAAGAGTGAATTGTGCAGTTATTTGGCTCTTCCATTTGTCGCTGAATGGTAGGCAAAAATTTACTGGCTAATCTTACTTTCTTTTCATGTCGAGTGTCATGGTAGCACATCAAATTAATTTTAAGCTGGCCTGATGATAAGATGTGAGTCACTGAAAGTTTTGGTGCTGAATTGGTTTTTCAAGCTAGCTAGTTTCTGAAGGGATCTTTACCACATTTAGTGGTAAAGTGCTTTAGTGATTTTAGTGACATTTATGATCTAGTTGGGCTCTAAGAGGGTCATCCTGGTTTGTTTCATTGCTGGTTTCATGCCCAAAACAACTTCCAGTGACATCAGGCAATGATTTTTACAGTATGGGCTTTGGTTTGGACATTTTGCCAATTTTATGCTTTCCTACTTTGACCGGATTACATAATTTCATAGCATTATATCAAGAACAATTTTGAAATGTCTTGCTGACCTACAGCAATAGATTCAGAGCTAAGACAGACACATATGTGTTGAGTAAACGAAAGTAAAGGTTTATTAAGAAATAACTCCTACCACTAAAATTGAGAAAATAATGGCATGTGACCTACCATTAATGAGTCAATCAGTATTTCATTAGGAATCTATGATGGACAGGGCACTATTATAGGTACTGAGGAAGCTGTGGCAAGCCAGAAAGGTGCCCAGTTACCTAAAACACACACACACACACACACACACAACAAAAAAACCAAACTACTCGTGGAATTTAGTATTCTTATTTATTGATTGATAACCATATCTCACACATATAAATAATACCTGTAGTTCCAGGGAAAGACGTATTAGGCAGAAAGCCCAAGCTAAGCATTCGTCTCTGGAATCTGAGTTAGGCTTACATTTGCCATGTAAATGGCTGTATTACACATTAAACTGGTTTTTGTAACTTCTACTTCTTAACTGAGTACTTTTTGAATGTACTAACAATATTGAGATTCTGATACCTAGTGCTATTCAGGCCTTGAAGCCAAAATCAGTATAATTATAAGAGATAATAAAGTATTGCACTACCTATGAGCGCCCATTCCCTGAAACTCTATTCATGTCTCTTTATGCAAAGTGTGCTTGGAAACCACTCAGTTAGGAATAAAGGTGGGGGTGCCTTGAGCAGCAGTGGGATGGTGGGAACCAAGCAAGTTGCTAGGACAATGTGGGTGTCTGGACCTGCAATTTTTCTTGAAAAGGTTTTACAAAAATAATCCATTTATATAAATTACCTCCCTCCCTCCCTCCCTCTTCTTTCCTATGAAGGTTTTCTATAATCTGTACAATTTTATTACAATTTTAGGGAAGTTTCTAATTTCTAATTTTCTAGTTATGTATTTATTTATTTTTTTTAAAGCCAAAAGGCTGGTTGAATAGGAAAGAAAATCTGGAAATGGGCAATTTCTTATAGACAAAAGTAAATGGGGTAATGATATGTTGAAATATCTTCTTTCTTGTTTCTCAACATCATTAATTTTTGTTGGTATAAGTTTATAATACAGCATTCTAATACTCAGTTACTAGAGATAAGATTTATTAGAGGTATTAATCTGTATCTACAGAATGAAGATACTTTAAAATTACATTTATCAGTGATCAGTTTCCCCCAGATTTTAGTCAACCTCACAATACCACTGTCTTTTACTGCTTTCCAATGACACTGAGCTCCTGTAGAGAACTTGGGGGATCTGGAGTTAGAAGCCCTGGCTATGAGTCCACCTCCTTAAAATCTCCCATGCTGTGATTCTGGCAAGCTCTGAACTTCTCTCTCTGTTCTTGAGCCTCCTTATCTATAAGATGGAAAACGTAATGCCACACTTTGTACAGTTATTGTTAGAATCAAAATTAATTCAGGTAAAAAATGGTAGTTAATCTTAAAACATATAGTGTTTGGAAGAATTTAAAATATTCTATTGAGAAGTAGTCTTTAAGGTAAGTGTAAGTGCTTGTTTTATTTTTAATGAAATGATTGCTGGTATTTGAAAACATATATATGAGAATGTGTAACTTGTGGTTAATGTATTTTTATGTTAGCATAGGCTACTGATGATTTCCAAGTTCTCTGAGGCACAGAAGAAGGCCATTATGGCAGATCTTAAATTATTGCTCTAATTTGTATAGTGCTAAACAATGTTCTTCAATTTTAAAAGTTTTATATGCACTCAGAATAGCATCAATCCTTTACATTTCTGTTAAGACCTTGGGGAAGTACCTTATACCAGAATGAACAGATCTTTGCAATTTAAAATGGTAATCACATTCAAAAATACACCTCCATAAAATACATGTGCATTATATAAACATCACCTATTTATCAAACTTACTAAATAAAAATAAAATACAACACTTTGGGAGGCCGAGACAGGTGGATCACGAGGTCAGGAGATCGAGACCATCCTGGCTAACACGGTGAAACCCCGTCTCTACTAAAAAATACAAAAAACTGGCCAGGCGAGGTGGCGGGTGCCTGTAGTCCCAGCTACTCAGGAGGCTGAGGCAGGAGAATGGCGTAAACCCGGGAGGCGGCGCTTGCAGTGAGCAGAGATCTGGCCACTGCACTCCAGCCTGGGCGACAGAGCGAGACTCCATCTCAAAAAAAATAATAAAATAAAATAAAATACAAAAGTATGATTGCATACTTTTGATGCTAAATATTAAGAAATTCCTAAAAAGAGCACAGTTACAATGTTTATGAAGCCTTTTCTGACCAACCCGTCTAGAGTATGTTATCACCCCCACATCATCTCATTTTAATTTTCTCGTAGCAGTTAACATTTTTTTGGAATGAATCTTTTCCTTGATTAAGTAACTAATTGTCATTTCCCACTCCCAAAACTTAACGTTCCATGATACCACAGGCCTTTACTTTTGTTCACAGTCATATCTCAGCATTGCAATTTTCGATGCATGAAATAAAAGAAAGAAGAGAAGGAGGAAGGAAGGAAGAGGTTAGAGATCAGGAGAGAGCTATCAACGCAGCTATTTTTGTGAGTCTAGCTGAAGTGAAGGTAATAAATATGTTACAACTTTGGCCTTTATTATATCAGAAATTTCTACCTGATAAGAAACACTCATAAAGTAAGATGACTTTAAGATGACATAAAGTAAGGTGGCTTTATTTCAATAATATGTGGATAAACCAGAGCACATTTAGAAGAAATGTACATGTATATGTTCTCACTCATAAGTGGGAGCTAAGCTATGAGGATGCAAAGGCATAGGAATGACACAATGGACTTTGGGAACTCAGGAGGAAAGCATGGGAAAGGGGTCAGGAATAAAAGACTATGAACTGGGTTCAGTATATACTGCTCGGGTTATGGGAGCACCAAAATCTCACATCAGCGCTAAAGACTTTACTCATGTAACCAAACACCATCTGTTCCTCAAAACCTATGGAAAGAAAAATTTTAAAAAAGAAGAAATGTACGTGTGGTAGCAAGAAATCACACTGGTAAGTGAACAAGGAGTTATAATAAAAAGTTTCATTGGAATATCCCTCTGAGTGAAAAGTTAAAAAAGTTAGAGCATTGTAATAATCCATGCACAAATAATACTACTAGTAGAATGATTCTCTTCATTGAACACTTGATAATCATTAAGCAGTGTGCTAGCTGCTTTGTATTCATTCCCTGCATGTGAAAAATATATCTGTGAAAATGTGCTTAAGGAACGCGTGGACACATAATAGTCAATAGACTGACAGTCACCTGTAATTCCACAGTACCAAACCCAGGAAGGGCTCCCAGGAATGTCCCCATTCCATCTCAGAGGACTTTCAAAGAGGACACCCAATCTCCTAGAAGCAGACCATCTTTTAATGAACCTTCTAGTTCAATTAGTTTACAATTTGCCTCCTTTTCATAAAACCATATAGAGTACAATTTCCTAATAAAGCAATCAAGAAAAAAATAGCGGACGTTAAATAATCGCACAAAATGCTCCATGTACTGCCAAGAGGGCTCACAGTATATTTTCAGGTAAATTTTTAATTACTTGCAAATTATAATGTTTAATTAGTTTCACAGGAATAATAAAATGTTATGGAAGAATATTCTTTGCTGAAATTGTAATTTTATTCTGCACATGGTATTAATGATAATGAATTTATCAGGAATCAGGCTTTCCAAGCACTACTTCCAACTCTTTAGCTTTCCAACTCTGAAATTATATTAAAAATAAGTCTGAGACATTTTACAAACTCCTTAGAAAACTTGTAAGGTATTAATTCTATCATGGTAAACAAAAGGGCCCCCATAACCTGCCACGACTTTTATAACTATAGCATTTATCTGAGCAAGGGCAAAGCACACAGTCATTAGTCCCTTGCCTACCTCTTCCCTGAGTACAAAAATCACGCTTTTTTCCCTGACAATAGTCTGAATGGAAAGGCAAACATTACGAAAATTAAATCTCATAAAATAAGGATTAGTACACTCGAAACTAATAATATACCGTGGACTCTACATCTTTTTTGTTCTGATTTATTATTCCCAAATAATAAATTTCAGCCTTTTGCAGACAAGGTATTCTGCTGGGATAATCTCAGAAAACATGTGCTAAGACTTTCAGGCTATGTTACCTAGATGGAATGACAGCAACAAGGAACGTTCCGAGCCAGAGGGATCCTGAAGCCGCCCTAGCCTGGCCCCTTCATTTTACTGATAATGAAATACATCCATGGTTATTTGGGGATTTGCCTTTGCTGCTATTCACTGGCAAATCCCAGCAACTCTTTGCCGTTCTCTTCCTTTACATTCTGTAAAGACCCATGAAGCCATTGTCACCGGCAGCACAGAAGCAGTACTGAGCAGAGGATGCGCATGTCATCGTACCTGGGTGTACCAGCGTGATGTAACGAGGAATAATTAAAAGTACCTACCAGTCTAACTTAGGAGCTTCAGGTACGCTGCCCTGTGTCAGCAGCTATCAGGATAATGTAGTCCTAGAACAGGTCTAAAAGGAATGTGGTTTTAGGTTTTAGCGCAGACTTCAAAGAGCCTGTTCTTCAGTAGGATTCCGTGTTGGTTTGTGATTGTGTAACAATCCCAAACAATTCCCCATCTACAGGAAAGACAGGGCATCCCCCGGCAGACCCTGAGCGCATGTGCATGGCGAAGGAGCTGCATATTCCTCCAGCCGGAAGCAGGTGACCAGCCGGGAAGGAGGCCGTGCTCTGGCAGCTCGGGTGCGCTCTAGGCTGTGAGCAGGGATCTCACCTGCATGGGGCAGGGCGGGAAAAAAACTCAATGCCAGGGCAAGCGGTCCTCTCCAGGCACTCAAAGAGTTCCCATCTTCTGTCTCTCAGGGGAGAACAACTCCCAGGGGGGAACGACTGTGGCCCCGCATCTCACCACTGCGCTGCAGCAGCTGGCCTGCCACAGCTCCCAGCGCTGTCTACCCAGCACCATGGGAAGCGCGTTCCTCACCACAATCTAAAAGATGTCATTCTGTCTCTTAGATAATTCTGGTTCCATTTTAAAGAGATAAAACTGAGGTCAAAAAAGACTGATGGTCATTCTAGTAGTAGTGGGAAAGGACGGGATTTAAAACCAGGGCTGTCCAACTGGAAAGCCCATTGGCTTTTCAGGGCGGCCTATCGCCTCTGGCTCCAGGCTGGATCTAGGAACACCGTGTATCCCATCCCAGTCACCAAGGCCACGTGCAAAGGCATCTCTGCTGCCTGTTCATAGGTGTCTGAAAATCCTTTGAAACAAACCTCTCCTTATTCAGTGAGAGATCCAGCTTAAAATGCAAAGGGTTTAGAATAAGAAAAGTCACCTTGAAGGGTAAATGGCACCTGCAATACAAAGCTAAGCTTTCTTCTCTCCATTTTATTGATGAGAAAAGTGAGGCTCTGAAAAGTTCTGAGAATTGTCCAATAGCCAACAGCAAAGTAATGGGTTATAGAGAAAAGAAACCAACGTGGGCCTGGCTCCATGCCTGGTTCTTTCCCTCTACGACGCTGCCTTCTAGGACGTGGGCTCCTTAGAGAACCCTCTTCTCTTGCTAGAGAAAACTGGGCCTGTTCTGACTGGGAGATGTTCCCAGGACCCTGGAGGGTTGCCACCTGGTTCATCAACGTGTGTTTGTGTCACAGGGAGAAAATATTATTTTAAAATCTCATTTCAATTTGGGCCAGTTGCTGAAGGAGAACTACATTTCTCTTGCGGATAGTTCTTTTTGTTTGGAAAATATCTCAATGCGCATTTTAATAAGGCAAAGGTAGCAGGCCTTTTGAACAGTCTGGGAGGGGAGAGAAGAGAGTTCCTTTGCTCTGCATAATAAAGAGGAACCTGAAGCGGCTCCAAGGTAGGGACCCTGGAGGAGAAGCCAGCACAGCCCTTCAGGAAGCCAGGGTGCAGGGGAGGAAGGCCACAGTGCTTGCCACAGTGATGTCCAAGAATTCTCACATCTGTTACCAGAGATGTGGAGGGAGAAATGGCAACAGGGATGGAGAGATATCCAAGAAGGTCCCACAGCAAGAGTTCGGAATAAAAACAAAAACAGAATAAAACAAAACCCAAAATAACAAAACACAAGGTAGGGTCCTGAGGCTTCTGATAGCAATGAGAGGAGGGTTCAAGCTGTTTTAATTGGGTGCCAAGGTCAGTGGGCTAGAGGACTGGAGAGCATTCAGGTGACACTTCTCAGGGGCAATTGAGCATTTGGTACTAAGCCACTGGCAAAGGTAACTTCACAGTGGATGGAAGCAGGACAAGGAGTGGAGAGCTATTGCCTAGTCTTTCCCCCTGCGGACCCTGGTTATCAGCTGAGTATCACTTATATTTATTATTTACCATGCAACCAATATTTCTCCATGCCTATCATGGACAAACCCTGAAACAAAGAACCACAGAGGAAACACCTCTTGAAGTTCAGTCAAGAGAAAATGTTTGGCTTTCCTGACGCAATGATTTACTTCCTTTAATCAAACATGCACAGTGGAGCTTGTCAAGTTTCCTGTCATGAGTATCTCTGGTCTCTTTTGGTTCGGTTGGGTGCAATTTGCTTTTCTTAGCATGATTCCTGTGATAGAATTCTCTTTCTCCATCCTGCTTTCTTTTCTGTTTAGGCTTTTATTGTAACTGTGTCTTTTAAGTTCCCTCAAACTGTATTGGAAGTAGGAAAGTCGGTAACTAGTTGAAATAGGGGAATTGAAAATCAGCATTCTAGTTTAGAGATTTTTTTCTTCTGTGTGTTTGGTAAACCCCTCTTGAAATAAACATGGAAGAATGAAATATCTGAAGTGGCAAATTCTGAAGTGCAGAGAACTCTGAGAAGTTACAGCAAAAGAGTGAGCTCTGTGGCTCGCAGGGTTTCTATGTCAGTGAGGATAGTACCTGGCACATAAATGTTGCCAGACTTTATTCATAAATGTTATAATAAAGAGTAATTGGAGAAGAAGGAGATGTTTTTAGAAGATTTCTGGAAAAGGGATGGGTGACAGTAGGGCTTAGGGGAGATTAGTTGGTAAAGACCGGAAGCACAGGACTCCATATGCTGTATTCAATAAATGTGTAACTTCCTTTAAAATTATTTTAAATGAGCAATTTCTCTCACCAAAAGTATCACCTCTGTTTTCTCCCACAAGTATTTTCACCTCTCACTCATGCATTTGTTAATCCATTTGATTAATTAGAATGCTCCGGTAAAAATGAGTTTGGGTTCATTTAATTTCTTGGTTTTCAGAGTGATAACTAGGAAATCAATTCTGCTTTAGTCTTTCATTGCTGAAAATATTCTCAACATCTATTAGCTTACCTTTTTAATCCTAGCAAATAACATATTTAATATTTCTGTAATATTTCTTTCATGCATTAGAAAACATGGGTATCTCTGGTTTGTCATTTTAAATAAATCATAACTATATAGGTTTATAATATGAAAATTTGGCTAGCTATTTACTGACCCTAGCACTAACCTTGGAGGCTGATTTTTAAAACAAATCTTTGCTATTTTGTTTGTTTTGCAATGATTTCAAGCTCTAAAAGTAGAGCAAAAAGAAAAAAAAGTCTAGTTAATTAAAGGTTCTATTTAGCTATGTTCCAGTTAATTTGAGCCTTTCTGAATGCTAATTGCATGAGGCAAGTTAAATTTATTCTGGAGAAGATAAGCCTTTTGTGAAATAAATTCAAGGAGTTCTTAGTCTTCAAAAAGTGTAAAATAAACTTTTAAATAATTTAAGTTATATGTAATGTACTTAAACATTTTCAGGATCATATAGCAGAGTTGAGTTGAATTATAAATCTGAATAGCTACAGTCTAAGCTTTTAAAATCTTCTTTAGAAAGTTTAAAAGAATCAATATAGTCAAAACTTAATATATAAATATAAAAAGAATTCTGTTTCAATGTGAAGCACTCAGATTAATTTACAATAAGGCTTACTGTCAATTATATTAAGATGCTGTATCCCTATATCCTAAAACAGTAGGTAACACAGTAAGACTATCATAATCAGTGGAACTATATCATTTTCTCAACATACTCATGTACATTAATAATTAAACTTCTTAATTTTGTGGGAGCCAAGGCAGATTGCATACATAGCCCACAATTTTATATCTCAAATAGCATTCAGACCAGAGCAGCTGTGAGGTCTTAAATAACCAGTATATGTCAATTATGGTTGAGAGCCACGGTCCAGAGCAAGAATTTGGCCATTTTCCTAGGTTTCTTGAGGTTTTATACTGTCCTAGAGGGAGTATATTACACATGTTCACAAATGTTCGGTTAACATTTCATAATTGGTGACAGATTCACTCGAGGTTCTGCAAACTCCGAACAGCTATAGATCATTCTCCTAACAATCACTATGTAAATCTAAAGGCATTTCTACTGGATTCTTTGGTTTAAAAAATTGGATTCTTTGGACAGGAAATGAAATAAAACATAATAGCACATACTTGATAGATCAGTAGTGGGAACACAGTAAAACAGTATATGAAACGTGCCCACAGCAAACGTCTAGTATATGTAGTCAGTACTCAGTCAAGGTGTAGGAGTAATCAGAGGCGGAGAAGTCTCTCTACAATGAAGTCTTTACCAGAAATGATTTTCCAACCAACTAAAGTATTCTTGGAGTTAAATGTCAACACTTGTAGACATTGAAAGTTTATTTTAGTGAAAATTAAACTTTCTAAAATATATACAACACTGAGAGTTCATTTAAACGTGAAAGCAAGGGCTAGAACAAAAGGAAGCATTTTGAGGTTTTCAAAATCTTGAGTCCCTTTTTTTGTGAAGATTGATGGATGGACAAATAGGTAGATAGGCAGGAAGAAAGAACATCTGTCATCTATCTCATTTTACATCTATTTGCCTATCGTTAAACTCCCAGGATCAACAGGATTCTAGGTGCTACATATGAGCACCTAGAATAAGGTCTGGCACATAGTAGGTCATCAAGCAGGTATGGAATGAATAAGTATGTATTTGTTTATCCTAGAGTTATTTTTCCAACTCTACTCTGTGGCTATAATAAAATGATTTTTAAGAATACCTTTCATGTCAAATTATGATATGGACATTAAGCATCAAAATATGGATAATTGGCAGTCAGAAATTTTGAAATACAAATATTTTTACTCAAGCAGCATGGGCAAAGACTTAATCAAATGTCAACAGGGAACACACCACACAATTGAGAGGAAGAGGAAGAGCTTAAAAAGATAATTATCGGATGGTGAGATTTAGAAATAATTAGATTGTCACTGGGACTCAATGAGTAGAGAATTTCTGTATCTTCCCACAAAACTGAGAGGATGGAAAATTCCTTGGCTCCATAGAGAAAACAGAGAGTAGCAAGAGTAAATGATTTCACATTAATTTTCAAGCCAAATCTAACCCAGGCAAAAGGGCACAGAGGCCTCAGCAGGGCCTGCCTTCGAGATGAGATCAGCTCCAAAGATCACCCCGGCCAGTCTGCACAAGCAGCAGAGAGAGATGCCTTGCAGCCTGGGATGTGCTCGCACTTCCCCAGAGTGGCTCTCTTCATCCCAGTACATGCTTTATCTCTGTCTTACTCTAGGGTTTACAGCTTCGTGTTATGGATGAGGGTTGAGAAACGTACCTGAAAGCAGACAAGCAAGCTTTTCCAATTACACGGAGTGACTTTCTATACTAGTCCTGGATCTTTGCTCTTTGAGTCTGGAATATGTGGATACTCCCAGTTTATAAAGATGGCTCTGTGGCCACCCTGACATGGCACATTAAATTGAAATTCTGCTTCAGGTACATTAGATGTTGCAGCATTTCTTGCATGCCTAGCATCAATTGCTTCTTCCTAAATGTATCCCTGTTGCCTTTTCAGGCATCTCCTTTCTTCTGTTGTATAAAGCATTGAGGGAGTAAACAAAGACACTTCCCCTCTCCCCCACGACAGAGGATACAGGGGGTCCCAAGAGGTTCAGCCAACGCTCCCCTCTCACTTCCCAATATAATGACATGAGTGAAGCTTTGCCCGTCTTTCTCCTTTGCCCCTATAACCCCGAGTCTCATGAAAGGTGGTACAAGGGGGATTTGGACTTCATTCCCAAGACCCTCTGGGGCTACCTGAATACTGCCTTCTAAATCTTGAAACACCTTCCAAACTTTTGAGCCACCTCCTCAGTCCACTGAGTGCCTGTAGACTATCATAGAGAGAGTATAGTACAGCCTCTTTCCAACCTATGTGTGGTCAAGCCAGACAGAGAGGAGTTTTCTGTCGCCTAAAACCAAAGATCTCAGCTGATACAGAAATGGCAAGACCCTAGTGGATACAGAAATACTGAGACCTTAGCAGATACAGAGATTCCCAGACCCTAGTGGATACAGACATACCGAGACCCCAGGAGATACAAAAATACCCAGACACTAGCAGACACAGAATTACCACTCTGTGCAGACTCCCTCGGCAGCATCTCAGTGTGACGAGTCATAACCTATGAACACCAGTGGAAGAGGACATTTAGAGAGCTTTACAACAGAGATCTAAAGGGTTTCACCAACAATTACAATGAGCACAACTTTAAGAGATTCAGTAAAAGATTTATCTAACGGTTAAGTACCCAGGACTTTCTGCCAGCACCTCTGCATCTCCATGATGCGATGGAAACAAACGTGTATAATGAGAGGTGGGTGGTGAGGCAGAGGGAGGTGGGTTTTGCTCAGCGCTTCCACGTTCCCTCTGTGGTGCTCCTTGTGTTGACGACTTCACTCGGGGTCTCAGTTGCTCTCGCTTTGATAGGTAGCTAAAAACACCTGCCATACTTTTCTAGCAGTTTTTTAATTTTGGAAGTTAAAGGAAGTAAGAACTGGAGGAATATACAAGACATTATATATGCACCTATTACTGGCAGCCTAACAGATCCTAAATCAAAGATTCAATATTTTGATCACCTACATTTTACTGTATTCCCATTCTTAGAAAATTGGCCATCTTAAAACAATCTTTATTAACTTTTTCTAAGGCTCACCTAGGAGTGAAAACTGGGAATATTTATTAGCCAATTGAATTAAGACATCAGACCAACAGCACATTAATTTTATTAAATGGTTACCAAGAAATTCTATTAACCCTCTCAGGTTCCACACTTCGAGCTGATTTAATCTACAAAATGCTTTGCATGCGTATGAAGTCATATACTTAAATGTTCTTTGCTGCCAGCTGTGAAGCCCGTAAATACTCTTCTTGCAAACAAGAAGCGCACAGCCTTCATGAGAAGCGGTTTGCCTCCTTGTCCATTGTTTTTCTCCCTGATAGGCCTTGACAGCTGATTTACAGGAAGGGGCCTCGCCTTATCTGCATCTGTATTGATGTGTTTGGTGAGCAAAAAAAGGAACTAACAGACTTAATTTTAATCAGGGAAAAAATGGACTTTACTCATTCTCTCAAGGAACTACCTGAATTCATCAGGTTTTTAAACCATCTCCTCTTATCCTCAACATGGAAATTCTGCAAAGGCAGTACCGGTACAAGGACAGAATAATTATCCACTCGAAGCCTCTGTAACTTGCTTAGGGAACATAATCATGGCTTCTCTTCCATGATATACAGCAAAGCATTTCAAATTTATACCTTTGATAAAAATTTACAAATTGGCAACAATATATTGACCAATCAGGAATCTGAGAGAAACCATTAAATATTAAATCTCAACTTATGAAAGCAAATGCTTTAAACTGTCAAATCCTAGAAAATCTATATTTTGGGCAGATAGAATAATAGCCACAATGATTTTAACTACACACATTGCAGATCAAAGACTCCAGACCACTTGCTAAATGGAAACAAGAATAAATAAACATGGTGACTGGGACTCAAGTTTACTTTCCTCTTAGGCAACCAAGTTGGCATGTTCTGCTAGACAGCTTATTTTCTAAAGAACTGAGACAAGACTCTCAAACTCCTGTTTTCTGTGCCATTTTATGTTATCTGTCTTCCGTATATATAAAATTCATTTGGTGAAAACTATTAGAAGAGGCCTTTTAACTTTAAATCACTCGATTTTAGAGAAATGAAATGCACACCTATATAGATATATAGGTGTGGAATTATTTCTTACCCTGTTACAAGAATGTTTTCTTTAGTTATCCCCTTGAGGAAACTAATAACTTTAACATTTGCTTCCCTTTATAGATGATATAAATTAGTTAAAATAAGAAAATATCTATATAAAACTGGCCTTTTTGTGTCTTCCTTCTCTCTCCCCTACTCCCACCTCCCTGCTGAACCCACTTTTTAGAAAGTATAACAGTCAAAGTTGTAAAATCCATTACTCTTGTAGGGGAGAAAAAAGTAATACCTTTTCCTCACCAACTACAAGAGTCATGGCTGACACTCCTATGACAGAAGGTGGATTAGCAAGAGAAAAGCATAACAGATTTATGTAACAAAGGTTTTCTGTGACACAGGACATTACCTTCTGAAATGAAGACCCAAAGACCCAGGAAAAACTACGTAATTTTGTTGCTTAGGTTCCAGGGAGAATGTACAGTTGTATAGAAATGTGCCTGGACACAAAGCGGGTATGACCTAACGCGCTAGACTGGGGGGACTCTGCAAGGCTTATTTATTTAGCTTCTTCTTGGCCTTTCTGGGCAGGGCAAGACACCTAGCACTTGAGGGTCTGCAGGGGAGAAGGGGAGAAGGTCAGAAAGTGGCCTTTCTAGGTTTTATGATTTGCTTTGACGAAGATAAATTTTGGTTTCTATGAACCTCCTTGGGGGAGAAAGGAAGGTGAAGGAAAGGAGGGAGGGAGAAGGTGAGAGAGTGACCTCCGAGATGCCGTATTTTGGGATAGCGTCTTCTGAACTCTGATACTCCTCAGTCAAATGTGTGTTGAGTTGAATTTCTAGCCCTGCCAATTCAGTTAGGAAAAGGTAGTTCCTTTGGGTTCATATATAGAAACCAAATAAGTTAAAAATAACAGAACTCCTCAGACAGTTGGGCAGATTTCATTCTAGTAGACATTTAAAAGAAATTTAAGATTGATGCATTTAAAACCAATAATTAGATGTTTTTATCATTGTACATTTCTTGCAACAACGCTGGCCGTTCATTAGTCTATTTTTAGGTGAGAGAACAAAGGTACAAAAATGGCAAACAGGAAAAGAGACAAGCGCAAAACAGCTTCACTTCAATCATCTACTGAAAAACCAGATACAGAGGCATAAGTTCCTGTGTCATCATTGTGCCTTCATGGAGGCCTCCAATTATTTAAGGTAGAATATTTTGGGGGCTAAGAACATGATACCCCAAAATATAGCACCTTTGTGTACTATTTTAGGCTCAAGAAAATGGAAAATGCCGCAGAAGCAGGGGGGTCTCTGTGACCTTCTCCTGTCTTCTGTCTCCTGAAGTAGGCATGGAAACTAGAATTCCCTCCTCCCCTCCTTCCCTGAAGCAGGCCATGACAGCAGGGAAGGCCACTCTCTGACCTTCTCCCTCACTCCTGAAGACCTCATGTGACAGGAGTCCCGTTCTATACCAGGAGGGAAGGAATGTCACTCAGGAACACGGAGAAGAAACTGGGCAATCAAGTCTCCCTGAGTTGCCCCAGTTTGTACCCATCAGAGCATGCCATTTCATCCTCCAGTCATACTTCTGCATGCCTGTCCATAAAAGTACGCACATCTCTGTTTCTTTGGGCCTTCATTTCTGAAGGCTCCCGTGTCACATAAAACCTCTATTAAATAAATGTGTTGTTTTTCTCTTGTTACTCTGTCCTTTGCTCTAGGGATCTCAGCCATGAACCTTGTGATAGGTAAGGACAATGTATTACTTCTTCTCCCTATAATAGAGTGATTGACTTGGCTCTGTGTCCCCACCCAAATATCATCTTGAATTGTTATGCCCAGGGGTCAAAGGAGGGAGTTGGTGGGAGGTGACTGGATCACGGGGGGCGGTTCCTCCATGCTGTTCTCATAATAGGGAGTGAGTTCTCATGAGATCTGATGGTTTAAATGTGTGGCACTTCCACCTTCTCTGTCTCTCTCCTGCTGCCATGTAAGACATGCCTTGCTTCCCTTTTGCCTTCCACTATGATTGTTCGGTTTCCTGAGGCCTCTCCAGCCATGTGAAACTGTGAGTAAATTAAACCTCTTTTGTTTAGGAATTATGCAGTCTCAGGTAGTTCTTTATAGCAGTGGGAAAACATGCTATCCGCATAGTTAGACATTACTCAAGTGCTAAACACAACATTCACTGAATATTCAAGAGTTAATGTATGTCAGCACAATGATGATACCAATATGGCTACCAAATTAATAGTTAATGTGTTACAGTAACTTCATAAAACATTTTCTTGTCAGGTAACAACAAGAATATACACACATTTATTTTTAAAAGCCTTCTGTCAAGTTGCATTAAAAGCAGGTTTCAACATGATTGGCAGAATTAAGAAGTCTTTGAAACAGGTAACACAGTTGTATTTAAGTGTGGGCAACAAGAACATATTTTATATCTTAGATCTAGTTTATTAAAGAGACCTTAAATTTAAAAAAAAAAAAAAAAAAAAAA
>NW_016804646.1:4147106-4159959 GCF_001698545.2 Rhinopithecus bieti
AATTTAAAAAAAAAAAAAAAAAAAAAAACAGAGCAAATGGATCATCTGGAGAATTCAGAGCTAAAGTGATTAATTAGACCTTATTTTGTCTTGAACAGATTTACTAAGCATTTTTCAAATAGCCACATTGTTTGTAATTACCAAAATCACACCTCCATTGGCCAGCCTTAGTTACTTCATGCATGAACAACAATCTGATGGAACACTCTTGTTAGAGCTTCATTCTTCATTGTAATTAGCCATAATCATAGCCTTCCTGGGTGCATGAGAATGTGCAAGCCACTATTCACAACCCCAACCCATTTGAATATGAATCTTCTCAGTAAGGAGCAGTAAAATAGGAGAAACAAAGCAGTTTCTCTAGGGAATTTTGTAAAGCATCTCTACTCTAATTCTGCCTCCCTTCAAAATGTTCCCTCTCCAGTATCTGGATTCTATTTGCTAAAACAAGGGTGGCTTAATGAGGACAATGGCTTATTATTTCTTAAGTGACACGGGAGGGTCCAAGTATTACAGGCTTAGTTCTTTCAGTCTTTGCCAAGGACACAAGGAACAAAAGAACAAGCAAGTGTGCGTGGAAAAGAGAACTCAGACTGGGCTATGCTCTGTGAACTCTCGGAGCAAGATGGGGGCCTTTGCTATTCCGGAGCTCAAAGGCTGTTGCTTGCTTGCTTTCTTCTTTCTCCCCTCTTTACCCACCCTCCTGCAAATGACTCAGACATTATAGAAAAAGGCTCAAAGCAGCAGGGATTGAAAACAAAGGCTAAGTGGAGGAGGGGTGACATGTCTGATCCCGTCCCAAGCACATTCATAGTGAGCCACCTACTGGCAACTCCACTTTTCCTTCGTTATTGTCTAATCACCCAACCTCTTCAGGGAAAACCGAGGCGAACACGTTGGAGTCACTCCAGATGCCTTCTCAGCCCAAAATGGGAAAAACAAAATTCAGGGGGAAATCAGCATTCAGCGTAGCGCTGTGTCTTTAGAAGAAAACTCAATCCTTCTGGAAAAACTGTGGCGAAATAGCAGATGTAAAAAATTATTCAAAAAGCTATGTGTTCTGCATCAAAATGTGAAAGATGATTCAAATTACTTGAAAAGAATCATCATTTGACTTATGAAGCAAAATCAACTACTCATTTAAACTAATCACATCATCTATGAAAAGTGTGGTGCTGCATCCGCTAAAGATCTGACGCTCCTTCAAAGCCTTTACCATTTGTGTGGAGAGATTTTTTTCTTCGAGACATGCCACTCACCTATTAAGATACCTATTTATGTTATTTGCTACCAGAAGATGTTCCAGGGCTGCAGAAGACTCGGGAGGATTCTCTGATCATCTCCTGGGCTTAGACCTTCATCATGTGGAAATGACTCTCCCAAGGCCACACAGCCAGTTGAATGTGTCACTACTAAAGTATCCGACAACAATACAATTCAGCACTTCCACTGCTGTATGCACATGGTGGTTTTAGGCCAGGTGTGGTGGCTCATGCCTATAATCCCAGCACTTTGGGATGCCGAAGTGGGAAGATCGCTTGAGGCCAGGAGTTCAAGACCAGACTGGGCAAAAGAGTGAGACCCTATGTACAAACAATTTTAAAAATTACTGAGTGTGGTGACACACAACTGTAGTCCCAGCTACTCGGGAGGCTGAGGTGGGAGGATCTCTTTTGATCCTAGAAGTTCGAGGCCGCAGTGAGCTGTCATCGCACCACTGCACTCCAGCCTGGGTGACAGAGTCAGACCAAGTCTCTAAAATCAACAATAATAACAACAACAACAAAACCAAAACTCGCAGCCTTGGACCTGAACAAGGATAAGTGGCTCTCCTAGTCAAGGAAGGCCTAAAGTCCGGCATGGGTGGAGGTGGCCTGGGGTACTGTCTGAGAGATGAGAGGCAGAACCTGAACCCGGACTCCGTGAGAAGGGGCCATAACTGACTAGCAACATCTGTTCACTGGTGCCCAAGGAAGGCCATTTAAATCACCTGTCTCCCACCTAGTGTCCACTGTGCTCCAGGAACTGCTAAGCCCTCTGGAGGCATCTCCAGTGGAGAAAACATGACTAAACTTCCCAGAAGCAGGGAGTTGGGAGGCGGGCACACATGCTGCCAGGGTGATTGGGGGTATCTCTTCCTATCTCCCTTGTCATAAGTTACATTCAAATTGACAAGAGAGCTTCTTCCTGGCTATTTGCTTCTTTGAGCTCTCTGTTGTCACGTACCATATTTTGGGATTATTTTATTTTGAAAGCCATTTGAATATTTTTAAGTCCCTCACTCTGTATTTCTTCTTTCTCCATTCTTTTTCTTAGAATAACAGTTTAAGACAGATGGCTATAATAACTCCATCAGATAATAAGATATAATTTAAGACACATTTACAATACTTACATCTCTTTGATACGCAAAAAAGAAGAGTCTCTATAAGATTAGGAGTTACTCTAAACTGAAGGCCTGAAGGGCTGACAGAGGCCACTTTTCCTACTAATTTCATCAGTGTCATAAATCACAAACAATTATAACATGATCATCATGTACTGTGTTCTTATTGTGTGCCAGATAGGGTGCTAAGTGTTTTACAGGCACTCCTCCACCTAATCCTTACAACAGCTCTACCAGATGTCAGCACTGGGCATTATCTCCAGTTTACGCCGAGTCTGAGAAGGCAGCAACAGCTTGCTCAAGATCACACAGCTAGTTAACAGCAGGGCTAGAAGTGAATGAAGGAATCGTGGTTAACACGAGACTGCGCAAGGAGTCCTCTGCTCCTAAGATTCAGCCACTCCAGCAGCAACCAAGCCAGGCGCGCTCCCAGGGCACAGCGTAGAAGCAACGCTGCTGCAGTGGCTGTTCTGCCTCTCTAGGAAGAGTGCAAGGATACGGTGATAAGGAGAAGGGCAGAAGAAACGCTTTTCAGACTCTGTGCACCTCCAAAGGCACTACTCATGTGAAATTCAATGGCAAGTCACAGCCTACTGAAGGGACAGCTGTGCTATAAAACCAGCGAAGGAGTGGGGCCTTTCACACGTGTCATGAGGCTCATTTAGGTGAAGTCAGAATCCAACACAATTCATAGTAGGCCTACCTGGTACAGCCTCGGACTAAACGGAAAGGTTTATAACTAGCTGTACAGAGGCCTTTTCGGTCATACTCTCATGCATACATGCCAATTAATGTCAGTGACATTATCTACCAAAACAAATATAGGTTTTAAAACTGCATACACAAATATTTGCTTTAAAGTCAGTCTCAAACCAAAAAATAATAATAACATAGGACCTGTAATGCTTGCTTTTTAATTCCTTCTCTATGAGGCCTCATTATATGTCAGACAGCATTTATCTGGAGGTCACATGAAACTCTAATTCTTGGAGCAAAGTCAAAACATCTTTCAATTCTACTGGTTAAACAAACACACAGATGGTTTTCTTTTGTGGAACTATGCAGGTAGAAGTTTCCGTTCCTAGCATAATAGATCATTAACTACTCACGGACGTTCACAAATAAAAAATGTGTGCTTTGTCAAAATCTAATTCCACGAGCACTGCTGAATGCTTACTATGTGCAGGATACTATATACAGTCAAGAAAATAGAGATGAATAAAACAAAATCATTCAATTTAAAAAAAACAAACAAACAGAAATTGGTCTCCTTTCCCCGGAGCTAGCAAGTTAATGAGAATTAAATATATAAGGCAAATACAAAATAAAACCTATAGTTTAAGTCAAAATATGTGGGAGGAAAAATTTATAGACATAGATCAGTAATATATTTCTTTCAACTGTTGACCATTGAATAGGTTAGAGATTTTAAATGTATAAATATACTAATGATACTAATAATAGTTAATATTTATACCTAGCATGGACCCAACAATGCTCTAAGTTCAAGAATATATGGTCTTACTTAATCTTTATAATAAAGGACAACCCTATGAAGTAGACACTTAGATACAAACAAGGAAACCAAGACTCAGAAAGAGGTTAAGTACTTTGCCCAAGGTTTCATATCGGTAATATAGCTTTTAAAAAAATGTATATTTTAGGTTTAGGGGTACATGCAAAGGTTTGTTACATAGACAAATATGCATCACAGGCATTTGTTGTACATACTGTTACATCCCCCAGATACTAAGTTCAATGTGTATTGTTTCTGCCTTTGTGATCGTAAGTTCTTATCATTTAGCTCCCACTTATAAGTGAGAACATGTGGTATTTGGTTTTCTGTTCCTGCATTATCTGGTAGTATAGCTTTATCTGCATATTTCTTTCTGTCTTACCAAGGCTGTGATAAAAACAAGAAGACTGGGTACAAGGACTGAGAACACCACAGTTCTGTGAATAAAATAATGAGAAAGGATGATTCGAGGCTGATAGTAACACATAATGGTAGGATATCAAGAAAGCTGAAATGTACAGTAAGTCAATGGTTCAACCAGGTTCTTTGCGAAGAAAAGCAAAAGACACAGAATTTTCTGCCTAATCTCCAAGGAGATCAAGTCACTCTGGAGCAGAGATTTTTACACTGGGTACACAAAGCTTTGGCATACAAAGGCTTTCCAAGGGGCACCCAAATGCAAATAATTTAAGGGGTTCAATTTCCAGATTTTAAATGTTCAGTGTACTCTTTTCTGAAAGTGATCTGCTCAGGAAAGCCCCTGGTGTTCTCTTTCCTCTACTCCCCTTTCACAATAGTTCTGCTGCTTTACAGAAGAAGGAAATCTCTCATCCATCCCAAACTTGACAGTTCACTGTTTCTGGCTGCAAGGCCCCAGGGCACCAGGCCACAGGCTCCGTTTGAAATCATGTCAGTGACAGTGTTGAGAAGGGGAATGGCTTTGACGGCTGGGCAGCAAATCCTGTTGTAAGTCAGGCAGTTTCAATTTTCAAGAAAATTGAAGGCAGACCCAACAGTTTATCAGTGGTGAGATCACTAAAAAGAATTATTGATTAATGAATTGCTATGTGATTGTTGACATATAATTCTCAGGATAAGTTCAAAGAATTCAGTGACATTGTTCAAATTCCTTTCATTCACATCTGCTTTATTATAACAGGGCTTTCTTATGCTTCCTTCTATAAAATAAAACATAGGCTCCAAATTAATGCTGGGCCTCATTTTATCTCACAATAAATTAGTATTCAGCCACATATGTGGACCAACTGAAAACGGAAGCCTGGACTATCTCATCAAGAGATGAATTTCATATAAAATGTTACTTTTATGCTTAAAAATCACCTATCGGAATTTGTAATACATCTTTTTTTTTTTTTTTATGCAAGGTAGATCCCTTTGTGGTCTCTACCTGACAAATTCCACAGTCCAGCAGGAGAAGGCTGTGCAGGGAGACCCGCAGGAGAAGGAGGCTCCCCATCCTGCAGAAGCATGTCTCAGCCTCTTAGCCTGCGCTGGGGGTTCTGCTGCTGGTGGCACCCTGGCCCCTGGGGGTCAGGAGTGCTTGTGCCAGTTCCTTCTGGGAGTTGTCTGAGAAAGACAGATACCCAGAGTTGAGGACCCTGGGTACACAGGAATACTTGAACTCCACCCTACTCTAGTCAGGCAGAGGCAGTCACCAGTTTGGGGGGAAGCTGATCACAAAAAACTGAATTTAACCGTAGCCCCTCCGAGCGGGAGAAGGATCAAGCCCTGCATTCCAGAGTCATTGTCCAGGTTTACTTGTGGACAAGCCTGCTGGTTAACAACAGGTGTTCTGAAAGTTTTGCATTAGTAATACTTCTAATGACAAAATTTATCCAGCATGGAACTTTCCTTCTTTCTTTTCTCTTCTTTTCTTTGTTTTTCATTCTCTTACATAAGATAGGTAGGTAGATGGACACCATTTCAATGTGGTGTCTATGTAAAAATACAGATTTTAAATCTATTTAAATTCTTGGAAACATGGTTATGGGAAATATTTTTAATGTTCAAATTAATTTATATATCATAGCATAATCAATAAGAATATTCAGAATAAAAAATTACATCAGGAAAACATTCTGAGAAGAGAGTGAAATGAAAATACAGTTTCTGGGGGGAAAAAAGAACAACATAAAATTCTGGCAATTAAAGAAAAGCAAATTCATGTATTTTTAAAAATGACTGATGGTGGGAATCAGATCCCTATGGTACTAAGAACTGACTGGATACAATTAACAGAGTGAAAAAAATACTTTTATTTTTAAATGTCAATATTTCTATTTCACTAGAAATTACATTGCTTGCAACTATGATAAACATGCATTTTAAATGCCAAAATAAAGATCTCTANTAGCATAATCAATAAGAATATTCAGAATAAAAAATTACATCAGGAAAACATTCTGAGAAGAGAGTGAAATGAAAATACAGTTTCTGGGGGGAAAAAAGAACAACATAAAATTCTGGCAATTAAAGAAAAGCAAATTCATGTATTTTAAAATGACTGATGGTGGGAATCAGATCCCTATGGTACTAAGAACTGACTGGATACAATTAACAGAGTGAAAAAAATACTTTTATTTTAAATGTCAATATTTCTATTTCACTAGAAATTACATTGCTTGCAACTATGATAAACATGCATTTTAAATGCCAAAATAAAGATCTCTAAGAGACTACCATTTTTCAGAATTCTTTTGGGATAAATGTGAATGAATTATTTTGAAGGTCACTCCTCTAGAGAAGGGAACGTGTGTGGGAATTAAGATCACAGTGTGGGTGAAGAGACAGCAGAAGCCGAGCTGCAGAAGCTGCGGCCAGGGTGCAGAAGGGAGGCAAGGAGACAGGAGACGACAGGAGAGAGAGCTGGGCATTTTTAAGTGGACCGCCCTGTGAACCACAATCTACCAGCCGCAGCTGGACACAGGCTCACCAGGAGGCTCGACGGCAGGTGGTGATCTATCAGATTGGGTCCTTCTTAGGGAAAAATCAAAGCATTTTCCTCTGCTCTCACCCCACCACCACCACAGTCAACACAGAAGATGCTGCGGCCAAACGTGTGGGGGATTTCCCCACCAATCGGCAAGCAATCAATTCTGCCGTAAACGCCAGCTGGGTGTCCTCGGATTCAGTCCTGACACTGCCCACTGGAGATGGCCTCCCATCCCTCGGGCTGGGGGCTCAGGCCCTCAAAACTGTCTCCTCCCTCCCCCAGACACCAGTTGCAAGTCTCAGCCTCCGGAATTTTGGACCGACCAGCTTCAAGTTGGGGTTCCCTCAACTCCCTCTCTAGTTTGGTTGATTTGCTAGAGTAGTTCACAGCACTAAGGGAAACACTTAAGTTTACTGGTTTATTATCAAGGATATTACACAAAATACAGATGAAGAGATGGATAGGGCAAGGTATGGGGGAAAAGGCATGGAGCTTCCCTGCCCTTTCCAGGCGATCCACCCTCCAGGAACCTACACATGCTGAGCTATCCCGAAGCTCCCTGAGCCCTGTCCTTTTGGGGGTTTATGAAGTCTTCATTACATAGTCATGATTGATTCAACCATTGTGCAGTGGCCATCAGCTTAACCTTCAGCCCCTCTTCCCTCCCTAGGCTCAAGGATAGGGCTGAAAGTTCCAACACTCTAGTCATGCCTTGGTCTTTCTGGTGACCAGCTCCTTTCTGAAGCTACCTCTGCCATCTGTCGATTTATTTGCATACAAAAGGATATCATTTTGGAGATTCTAAGGATTTTAGGAGCTGTATGCCAGGAAATGGGCTGAAGATCAATTATGCATTTCACTATATCATAGTTTTAATCTATGTACGCCTACTCTATCACATTAGAAAGTCAACAAGAGTCACTATAAAGCTACACATATTTTATGATTAAAATGCAAGAAGGTTGTTTAATACTGATCTGATGAACTTTGGTTTTACTTACACACGTGAGATTGGCAGATCATAGACCATGCAATTGATTAAAGATATTATCTGTAAAATTCCCAAATAAAAGTCATTGAAAGTTGGAATCAGCAAACATTTCCCCTAAATGTAAGTTTTCATGCTGCTGCTTTGTGATTCTATTCACACACACATTTATGGATTCTTAGAACTGAGCATGACCATAGAAACAGCATTTTGGGGATAGTTGAGATAGAAATATGCTACCCTACAAACTTCTTCTTAATGAAGTTATAAAAAACAATATATCAGCTCATTACTAGTCAAGTTGTCAGAATCTGCTGTGTATTAAAATGCAAGAATATTGACTAGCTACTGTTTGTCAGGTGGCAAACAGCATGCCTTTGCTCTTTGAGATATTTTAAATCTGTCTTAATAGTCAGGTATTTCAAAAATCTAAAACTTACAAGTTACAGTGTGATTTGCCACTATGGTTTTAATGATTGCAAATACTAAATTGTAGTTTTCAATAACCTCTGTACTTTTAGAAAGATAATAAAAGGAGATACGTAGAGCAATGCAAGAAGAGGAAGCCTCACGATGGATAGAGACAGGAAGTCCTCCGATCTCAGACGAGCACAAAAAGCCCGAGCAGACCACCTATATCAGCTGGTTATCAGTTAGGGCTCTGCGGCGTTCCCCTGGGGGTGCACCGTTTGGCAGTCGGCACCCTGCCAGGGGTCGGCCTGCTCCCTGTGCTGCACGTGACTTTCTCAGCAGCAGGCACTGGGAATGGGCAAGCATTCCTTACTTCAGGGGAGCAAACCGGGAGCTGACTATAGCTCCAGAAGCTTGGGATGCTTCCGCCTTTCCTGTTCTTTTCTCCCTCCCATCTCCAGGCTTGTCTTGGTGCACATGGACTGGTCTGCTTGTGTGATATTCCCCACTCCTTCACATGTGTGTGATTAATTAAAGCTTAACGACTGTCTTAAAGGGTCCTTTAAAAAAAGGGTCCTTTTCTTTTTAACCATCCCTTCATTCTTTTTGCATGCCAGTGTACTAAATTGCTTACCTTTTCCCCAATAATGTCAACTTCTTTGGTATTTTCGTGTTGCGGTAAACACTGTTTCTCTTGCCTGGAACCCTGCTTCCTCTGCCCCCAACCCTTCTCTTGCATTTCTCTGGTAAACCTTTAGTTACCATGTGGCATCAACTCAGTTGCCAACATCTCTGTTCCAAATCCCTCACTTTCCCCTAAAGTTGCTCTCCCCTTTGTGTTTCCATAGCACTTGGATTTCTAGATCTGTTCTGAATGTGTATTTTGTATACATAGACCTCGCATGTGCATTCTTCTCCCCAAATCACTGAAATTCAGAAGGCAAAGACAATTATGTATGAAGTATCTGCGTTTCTGTCATCTAGGCCAGTGCCTGGCACATAGTGTATATTGAGATCACTCAGTAAGTGATTATTATCCAATTGATTTCACATGAAATAAGCCTTAAATTACACTAAGGCAACACAGCTACCATCCATGAATCCTAAGTAAAATCACAAAGAATGGAAATAAGGTGTTTCAAAATTTCCCTCTTCTTCATAAAAATTGGCTTAAGGAAGTCTTTGAAAGAATAAAGGTAGCTACCTTAATTTCAAAGCTGGAAAGAATTCTACATAGTTTGATAAAGCTTTACTTGATATCTTGTCACAGGGCAAAGTGCTTATTATAAGCCCATCGTTGTAGATTTCTGGATCCGATTTCATCTGTTCATCTAGCAGGAGTGTGCCAGACCTCGAGTGATATTTTGAACATGAGTCGATTGTCTGTGCCCACCACGGTGCACTGGTCAGAGGCTGTGTTCTCCTGGCCAGCTGGTCAGATAGACGTTCTATTTTCCTTTCCTGACTCTCTGCTGCTCCTAAAGCTAAAGGACACATTTCAGTAAAAGGTAAAGAATTCATTGTGTTTCCCTGCCGGTGCTGTTTTGGAGAAGGTGAAGTTCGTCCGCTGCTCACGGAGAAAGTTCAGATTTGACCGCTTGCCAAATCCAAAGGCCTCTCTTGGGCTCCATCCTTTGGAGCTGGCGGCAGCGCCAGCAGCCTGCCTCCTGCGTTCTGGCCTCTCCTGGGCCGCAGCCTCCAGCTCTGTGGCAGCTCTGCGGCTGCACCCTCTAGAGGTTCCCTTTCCCGACACTAGCTCTGGTGTCCTCACTCTCGCCGGGGTCACTAAGGAGCAGCCTAGGGGCTTCTTGGCTCTGGTCTGCCTCCTCCAATTTCTCTTCCCTATTCCTGACGGAACGATCTTTCCGAAAGCCAAATCTGCTTAGGCCTCTTCCTCCTTAAAACCTTGCAGGGCTTCCCACTAGCCTTGATGTAAAGTCCAAATCACTCAACGTGTATATAAAATACTTAATGGTCAGGTTTCTTTCTAACCCTGTCCTCATCCTGAGCCCCGCCCCCAGCAGCTCCTTGTTCAGGTTATTCAGAACTACTGTGAATCTTGCAACACATGCTGATGTTGGCACCTCTGTGCCTTCAAACACGCTCTGTCTTCCCTAAGAGAACGCAGGACACAGGTGTTCACCTCGGGTGATGTTTCCTCCCTGCCCTTTTCACCTTGGGGACCACATCCATTCGCACACCTCCAACTGCAACTGTTCCCACACCTGCATCTCAGCTGACACCTGTATACTGAGGCCCCTTATCCAGTCAACAATACACACATCCTAGATGTTATTTCTAAGCAAAAATAAACAGGAGGCACTGTCCTCATAGCAGAGTATCCTGGGGGCATCACAGAGTATTACAAAGTATAGTAACAGAAAAATCCCAAAAAAGGGGAAACTGAAATTACAATAAATACTAAAAGATGAGAAATGTGGGCCTGCAAGAGGTCACAAGCAAGGAATATGGCTTCAACAGTGTCAAGGAAGGATCCTTGAATAAGTTTCTCCCAAGCTGTGGCCTTAAAGCTGTGCATAAAGGACTTTGACGAAGAGGGCGTGAAGGACCATTCTAGGAAGAAGGAAGTGTGTGAACGTATGGCTGAAGTGGGAGGATACGGCCGGCTAGTGTGGACCCATAAGGTGGTCAGTGTGTGAAGCTCTGGGGTCAGTGTGGGGGGCATCACAGTGTGGGGAGCATCAGTGTGGGGAGCACAGTGGACAATGTGTGGAGCACGGCTGTCAGCGTGAGGAGCATGGCGGTCAGCATGGCGAGCACCACAGCGAGCACCACAGTCTGTGTGGGGAGCATCACAGTGTGGGGAGCACAGTGGACAGTGCAGGAGCACAGTGGTCAGTATGGGGAGCAGAGCGGTCAGTGTGGGGAGCACGGCAGTCAGTGTGGGGAGTACAGTGGACAGTGGGGAGCACAGTGGTCAGTGTGGGGAGCATCACAGTCAGCGTGAGGAGCACGGCAGTCAGTGTGGGGAGCACAGTGGACAGTGAGGGAGCACAGTGGACAGTGTGGGGAGCACAGTGGTCAGTGTGGGGAGCATCACAGTCAGCGTGAGGAGCATGGCATCAGTGTGGGGAGCACAGTGGTCAGTGTGGGGAGCAGAGTGGTCAGTGTGGGGAGCATCACAGTGAGTGTGAGGAGCGCAGCGGTCAGTGTGGGAGACACAGTGGACAGTGTGCGGAGCACAGAGAACAATGGGGAGCACGATATGAATCGAAGCACTACAGGAATTGCCGAGATTATTTCACACCACCCAAAAGACTATGAAAAGCCAAAAATGGATGAAAGGAGTAGGGATAAATATGATGTCTTCTGTCCTAAATTACTCTGGCAATATGATAAAATAGCCACTGGAGGGTGACACGGGTGATCTAAAAAGGCAGGATATGATGTGGGGATGGTTTATTATTAGGGTCTTCCCACTAAAGATGAATATAAAATGCCAGTGCTAAGAGAGATGGAAGAGACAAAATTCATTTGGCTTGGTGATGGTTTGGCTATGGAGGTAAGGGAGAGAGAACATTGTCAAGGAAGATTCTGAGTTTCTGGCTTACGCAGAAGAATTACATGTAATATGGTATAGCTTTGAGATAGAATGGTAGGGGCATTAAAGATGATTTTTACAAAGTGTGGGGGCTATGAGAATGCCCTTCCTGTATCTCTGACTGCAGGAAATGTAACTGACCCTGGACCCAGCTCTGCACTGTAAAATCTACCCTGTGTTCCTGTGAGGTCATGCTCCCCGGGGCTGCCCCCAGCGGTGACTGAGTCTGGCAGGGCTAGGAAAGCAGGCCCCTCCTGGAGGTGTAGGATCCTCTGACAGGCCGCTGTGGCTCTAAGGCCCCCTGACAGCTCTGTCCAGTTCCCCCTTAGAGATGCAGTGCAGGCCACGGTGTTTCCCTCCAGCTTCCTTCCTTCCCTCCGCTTCAATGGGGTCAGACCCGTACCTAGGTCTGCCAGCTCCCCCACCCTCTCACTGACTCCCTCCCTCCTCTCCCAGAGCCTTACCCTCCTACTTTTCCTGAGAACACCAGTGTGAAACACAGCAACGCTCTAATGATGCTGGGAAATGATCATAAGGTGATATTTAGTAAAACACAGGATACAAAACATGAGGTAGTGTATGATAACACGCAAATGAAAATTCAGAGATTGAAAGATGCAAACTGGCAATTAATTTTAACAGCTGGGGGTAAATTAAAACATTTCTATTAAACTATAAACATGCGATTCAAGAAAATACTTTTAATGAAGCTAAGCAGATGATATAGGCTAAAGTCCTAAGCCTCTGAGAAGAACTGGCATGACGTCTGCAGTGATGTGGTGTTAGAAATATTAAAAGTGACAGGAAACAACGTTTTCTTGAGATAATGAAAAAAAAGTCAAAGTTTAGCTAAGTGAACATTGATCACAGGATATTTTAATGACCAATATACACAGGAAATGTATAAAAATGTATATACTTGAATTTTTTAGCAAATATTTTCTCTCTCCAGCAAACATTAGTTTTAATTATATAAATAATGAACTTTACCAAAAAGTATAGAAATCCTTCCCACTAAAAAAAAAAAAAAAAAAAAA
>NW_016804646.1:4160806-4163983 GCF_001698545.2 Rhinopithecus bieti
GTGAGGAGCACGGCAGTCAGTGTGGGGAGCACAGTGGACAGTGTGGGGAGCACAGTGGTCAGTGTGGGGAGCATCACAGTCAGCGTGAGGAGCATGGCATCAGTGTGGGGAGCACAGTGGTCAGTGTGGGGAGCAGAGTGGTCAGTGTGGGGAGCATCACAGTGAGTGTGAGGAGCGCAGCGGTCAGTGTGGGAGACACAGTGGACAGTGTGCGGAGCACAGAGAACAATGGGGAGCACGATATGAATCGAAGCACTACAGGAATTGCCGAGATTATTTCACACCACCCAAAAGACTATGAAAAGCCAAAATGGATGAAAGGAGTAGGGATAAATATGATGTCTTCTGTCCTAAATTACTCTGGCAATATGATAAAATAGCCACTGGAGGGTGACACGGGTGATCTAAAAGGCAGGATATGATGTGGGGATGGTTTATTATTAGGGTCTTCCCACTAAAGATGAATATAAAATGCCAGTGCTAAGAGAGATGGAAGAGACAAAATTCATTTGGCTTGGTGATGGTTTGGCTATGGAGGTAAGGGAGAGAGAACATTGTCAAGGAAGATTCTGAGTTTCTGGCTTACGCAGAAGAATTACATGTAATATGGTATAGCTTTGAGATAGAATGGTAGGGGCATTAAAGATGATTTTACAAAGTGTGGGGCTATGAGAATGCCCTTCCTGTATCTCTGACTGCAGGAAATGTAACTGACCCTGGACCCAGCTCTGCACTGTAAAATCTACCCTGTGTTCCTGTGAGGTCATGCTCCCCGGGGCTGCCCCAGCGGTGACTGAGTCTGGCAGGGCTAGGAAAGCAGGCCCCTCCTGGAGGTGTAGGATCCTCTGACAGGCCGCTGTGGCTCTAAGGCCCCTGACAGCTCTGTCCAGTTCCCCTTAGAGATGCAGTGCAGGCCACGGTGTTTCCCTCCAGCTTCCTTCCTTCCCTCCGCTTCAATGGGGTCAGACCCGTACCTAGGTCTGCCAGCTCCCCACCCTCTCACTGACTCCCTCCCTCCTCTCCCAGAGCCTTACCCTCCTACTTTTCCTGAGAACACCAGTGTGAAACACAGCAACGCTCTAATGATGCTGGGAAATGATCATAAGGTGATATTTAGTAAAACACAGGATACAAAACATGAGGTAGTGTATGATAACACGCAAATGAAAATTCAGAGATTGAAAGATGCAAACTGGCAATTAATTTTAACAGCTGGGGTAAATTAAAACATTTCTATTAAACTATAAACATGCGATTCAAGAAAATACTTTTAATGAAGCTAAGCAGATGATATAGGCTAAAGTCCTAAGCCTCTGAGAAGAACTGGCATGACGTCTGCAGTGATGTGGTGTTAGAAATATTAAAAGTGACAGGAAACAACGTTTTCTTGAGATAATGAAAAAAAAGTCAAAGTTTAGCTAAGTGAACATTGATCACAGGATATTTTAATGACCAATATACACAGGAAATGTATAAAATGTATATACTTGAATTTTTTAGCAAATATTTTCTCTCTCCAGCAAACATTAGTTTTAATTATATAAATAATGAACTTTACCAAAAGTATAGAAATCCTTCCCACTAAAAAAAAAAAAAAAAAAAAGACAATACTCGCTGCCATGTTGCAATGAATTTTGCAAGTCTGGGGGATTCCTGCTCACTGTTTAGACATGTGAGTATGTTTTAAATAGGTTTAATTCTGGAATGTACCATTTCATATACAATAGGGTCAGTGGGGTTTTGTTTGTTTGTTTTTTAACCTAGCATTTTGTCTGAAGTATTTTTACTGCATTGCTAATGTGCAAAATTATAACATATCTCATCAAGTGAATTTATTATTATTTAATTAACTATTACCTATTGTGGCTATTTGGGCTGCTTTTGAAATTTCATTATAAAAATGAAACTTTTCACATATTTACCTAGTAAAGGTACATCATTTCCTCTAGAACCTAAGATACAAGATTATTTGACAAAGAGCACATCAGCTTTATGACTCTAATCGTAGGCAGACTCAGACTGGATTAATAAACAAAACTACTTACACAGGGATGAGGTAAAACAGTACACTAAATAATAACAATAATAGCATAGTGGACTTCTGCTTCTAGCCATGATGGAGTAACTGGTGCGGAAGTAGCTTTCATGTTATATAAATAACTATAATACTGGAGAAAATATAAGAAATAACCATTTTAAGATGTTGAACAGCAGACAATGAAGGATTGTGATCGATAAAAAATGAAAACCACTAATTTGTAATGGTGACAGCTTATAAAAATATTACCTTCAACAAAAGGGAATGCTGTGTAATTGAAGATTCACCCAGGTCACTGAATGTTATGTAGCCTCAGAAATGACATTAATAAGGGGGTTCTAATAACTAGTGTGGGAAAGACTCATTGTTCAGACCACTTCCGTTTTCCTTTGAGGTACACAGCTGGACTGTATTTCCCAGCCTCCATTGAAGTTATTCATGGCTATGTAATTGGCTGATTTCTGATCAACAAAAAGTAGATGAAAGTGAAGAATGGAACTTCCAGTCTGAGACCATAAACATCCTCATAATGGCCTACATGTTCTCTTCCCACATCTATGGGAAAAGGATGCAGGAGAGGATTCAGGAGAAGAATCAAAGTAACTCAGGTCCCTGAGTGGCTGCCTGGAGCAGAGGCCCATCCACGACACACTGGACTGACAGATAAATGACAGATGGTCTTACTATGTCAAGCCACTGAGATGTGGAGGATTATTTTCTGCGGCAGTTGGCATAAACTCCCATACCTGAAAAAATACTTACGGTGAATATAAAATGATGTGTAATAATAAGTCAACTAAGATAGGAAAGAACAGTATGGAAGAAAATTTGCCAAAACATTAACACTGGTTTCTTCTGGTTGAATTTTCTTTTCCTCCTTGTCTATATTTTTCTATATTATCTAATTTTTCTAAAATAAATACGATGCATCATTTTAATAAGGAAATACTCTATTTTCGCTATCTTGAGTCTTTGTATTTATTTTCAAAATCACCTATGATTTATTTAAATATACGGCAAAAGGAATGCTAACAATTTTTTGTTTCCTTCCAAGTCATTAATCCTGTTTCCAGATGCCTTTGATGACTGTTTACCCTTCCTTGCTGTTGTGTGAGGCCCCCATAGTTTTTTTTTTTTTT